>NW_022589704.1:14223968-14272683 GCF_004348235.1 Phoca vitulina | reverse complement strand
AAGGCAGTCGCTTAACCAACTGAGCCACCCAGGCGCCCCAAAACACGCCTGGTTTTACTCTAAGTAATCTTCGTAAGCTAATTAACTATGTCTTCCTGGAAACCAAAGCCAAATTGCCAGCTGAGAGTTTGCTTTAAAATGACAAGAGACTGCTTGATTGTTCAAAAACAGGAAACTTGATACACCTTATACCAAAGTGTGATAAAGTAAATTTGCTCAGCAAAGGAAGAAGGCCAGAGAGAGCTAGAAACGAAAAGACCAAATCCATATCCACAAAACTGGTATAAATGCCCAGGCTGCTACTTTTCATCTAAATTCATTTCCTTAAAGCTCATGACCATGTATGCTGGGCTTTAGTATTTATTTTGACTTTGTCTTTTATCCAGGTCATATTTTAATCCCCAAGCATATCACATATACTGAGAAAAGACCAGAGGAGAATTGCTAAATGTTATGACTTTTAAAGCTAATAGAATTATGTTATTATATTGAAACTACTGAAGAGTTATAATGAGATTTAAAATATGGGCAATTTTAGTGCTTTCATACTTGCAGTTGTGGGATTCAGACATCAATAATGTGAAAATACACTGTGTAAACTGCATTTCAGCCCATTGGGCATGAGAACGAATTTGCTCTGTTGTTTGGGAGAAAGGGTAAAGTAGGCCAAGGAGAGCTTAGGTGTGAGCTGTATTCCCTGCCCAGCAAGTGGAAACCCCTGGAGACAAGGAAAACCTGATTGGAGGATGTTTATCAAGGCGTAACCTGTGGTTTGAGGTCGCCGAGATAAATCGTGAATTTTATCAACAAAAGAGAGTATCTGGCCTCATTTTCTGAGCTTAAAAGATGTGCATAATCACCTGAGAAAGTTAAATTATTAAAATGCAGATTCCCAGGTGGCACCCCACCCCCCCACCCCGGATTCCAATCCAGTCAATTCTAGGTGGCTTCAAATAATCTACATTCAAAACAAGCATCCCCATTCCCCACCCATTTCAGTGGGTGAGGCAGGGGCTCTGAGGCTTCCCTTCCGGAGACACTGAATTCTTTCATAAAGGCCACACAATGGGACCAATGTCCAGATTAGTCATATAAAAATGTATTATTTTATGATTACACCCATTGACCATTCTAATGATTTAGCTCTTCCACACTTGATTAGCGAGTGACAGAACAGAAAAAAAGGGTGGTGTGAAAGAGATTTGCTATGACGTGGGCCCTCAAAACACTGTGTTAATGACCTTAAAATATCGTTAGGGGCTCTGGAGTGCAGCTAAGTGTTTGATTTCCCAAAGTAGATTTTTTTTTTCTTCTACTTCTCTTTCTAGTGCCCAGAGAGGTTCCTGGGATCCGTCTCTTCACAAGTCTTGCTTCTAAAAAAAAATCTCTCCTCCAAACCCTGCCCCTATGATCTGCCTCATTCTTCTTCCTGTTCTGCACTGAGAATGTGGTGTGTCCTTGCTTCGAAGCACCAACTTCCCTGTCTCTTCTTTAATATGTGTCAATTCCTTTCAAGTAAGGCCTGGCTTCCACACCTCCCTAACCTCCTCCTCTGAGTTGTCATTTTCACAAAACACACCAGCGCTGCCTTCTTAGAAAATTATTCAGAACAATGTTCTATTGACATCAAAGGATGTTCCGACTTTCCCTGTGAGCTTTAAATCCACTGAGGATGAACTTAATACTCATTTTTGGCTTATTGCACTGAACGAAGGAAACAAAGACAGTGGTGAAGTGGTGTGGAGCCTCTCTGATCAGTTACATGTTCATGACTTAAAAGCATTTCTTAGTCTAAAAGGGCAAAAGGACCTGGAGCCCCTTATGAAATGACGGACATTGAATCCCCTTGGGCAATCTGGCCAAGAACATGTTCTAATCATCTATTTCTGTGACAGTGAGTTGAAGAATCTTTGCTTTATTGTGAAAACAACTGGCTGAGGCCACTGAGCTCCCGACAACCACTCTGGAGCTAAGTAAGCTGACCAAGGGTTCCTCGAAGCCAGTGACTTGGCCAGCTCTTAAATCCTGAAGTTCCTGGTAGTTCGTACACCAATTCAGAACACCTTCTCATCTTGGAAAGTCACACACACACACACACACACACACACACACAGATGTGTTTTTTAGAGCATCTCTGAACTATAAGAAGGTGATTTCCATTAAGTATTTAAGATCTTGCCCATCTCACCACTGAGAAAATCCCATCTTTGTCCCATTTGGAGATAAGTTTTTACATCAGCAAATTATTAACTTAGCTTGTTTCTGCAGTAATGGGACGCATCAGCAAATAAAAACCAATGATGAGAACGAGGAAGCAAAAGCCATATTTTAAGAGTAGTTTCAGAATACTGTAATTTATGTAGAAATCAGACAAAAAAAATGAGAAAATATCCAAGCGTGGCAACCCACTTAGAAAGTCTATAATACTTAACTCTCAGCTCTCCCAAATATCAATTTTATTTTGATATTAAGAAACTGAAGTTTCAAAAGTGATATGTCTGTGCATTTCACCATATATGTAATCTACATCTTTGGGGCCGGGCTTCCTGAGTTCCAATCCTGGCTACACCATAAAGGCTGTGCAATCTTAGATAAGTTACTCTCTGTGCCTCCCTTTCTTTCCTCTATAAGGTACCTACTTTACAGAGATGTTGTGAGGACTAAATGAGCTAATTTATATAAAATGTCTGGTACCTAATAACCATCCGATAGTTAACCAAGATTATTTTGTGTTAATGGTGTGGGAATCAGGTACAGAGGAAGACAGAAGCTCTGCCCTCTTGGGATTTACAATCAAATAGAAGAGACATATGTTAACTAGTCACATAATAATTATTTCTAGAATTTTCATGTGTGCTGTGAAAGAAGAAATGTCTTACAGAGTGCTGTGAACATCGTCAATGAAGGGACCGTGGGGGATAAGAGACATGTCCCCAGTGAGGTGATTTTAGACTGAAGCTTAAGGAAAAGAAAGAAGATTTCCCCAAGGAGAAGGATCAGCCTGTGGGGAAGGGCTTGGGTACACAGAGAAAGCAGTAATGGTATGAGAGGAAGAGAGAGGCATGGGCATATGGAAGGACAACCCTCTACCTGTAGGATGAGCCTTGGGGATGAGCCCTGTCAACTTCAAAGAAGAAGTTTCGTCTTGTAGCCGAGGATCAGGATGGGGGCAAACTCCTATAGCAAAATAAGCTCAAACTTGAGTGTAGAGGACAAATAGAAATAGGAAAGAGTCAGTAAGATCTTTCGGAAGACATTAATCTTCACAGGGAGAAATGTTTTTCTGAGGTTTTTTGTTTTTTGTTTTTGTTTTTGCTTGTTTTTGGTGTCTGTTTTTTAGATTCATGGAGAAAACTACAAAAGCAGTCCAGATGTTCTTCCTTCCCAACTTTGAGGATCTAAAGCTGATCTTTCTCTCTACCCAGGAGCAGAGAAGCCAATGATGTTCACTCACCGCAGACCCTGGAAGTCTTCAAAAATAGACCCAAGGATATGGGACCTTGCTGGCTCCTGAGGGAGGTTGGCATTCCCAAGAAAATGAGGGGGCAGAGATTTCAGGAAGAGAAAAGAGTATAGCAGAGAAGCAAATGAAGAGGGAACAAGAACAGTGTTAGAGCTTGTATGGGGGCTACACCCTAGAGGTCTGGGCAGGATGTGACCTTGCTTTTTGATTGGACAATCAGAGTGAGGAGCCTGGAGTAGAAAAGTCAGAATTCTCAGTATTACATCTTTCTCCAGTGTTGACTATATTTGGATTTATTAACAAAGTCCTTGTGTGATGAATGACTTTGGCTTTTCCAGGTTCTTGCTTCTAGAACAGAGGACAAGGGGATATCCAGAATAGAGAAGAGAATCATCATGGGCAAGTACAAGAGACACTTTCATCATGAGCTGTATCAGGGGCAAAGGGTCCATCTGTAGATGGTACTTGGCTGGAATAACCATATGTTTACTCTCAAATGTCCCAAATGTGAATGTGCTTATAGGGTTCTATCTACATGGTCATCCTTCTGCCTACCATCCCACCTTCTTGGCTACCTTCCATCCCTTAAACTCACCATGTTCTGTTAGTCACAAGGCCTTTGCATCTACTGTTTGCTCCGGCTGGAATAATACTCCCTCCATCTATCATCTACTTAACTCCTCTTCAGACTTTCTAAAAGCTCGGCTCAAATTTCTCTTATTCCAAACACGACTCACCTGACCTCCCTAACTGGTCAATCCTCTTCTATGGCTGAACATCCCCTTCTCTGGACATTCATCACAGTTATCATTTCGTAGTGTTCATAGGATTGTTTGGTCACTGTCCCTTTCTTCCATAAGACTCTAAGTTCTCTGAGGGCAAGAACCACATTTGTTCTTTATGCAAACTCTATCTTCCACAGCAAAGCACAGTGTCTGGCATTTAGTCCTGATTTCAGTAAGTACTTACCTCATGGATGAGAAGAGTGGTCTTCACTGGCTGCGTGGTGATGTGGGGTGTGTGAGGGTGAGGGTGCTGCTGGCCAAGGCCCTGTGCCCCGTGGGGAGTGCCATCACAGCAGTCACAGGACTGGCACTTCTCCCGGCCTCCCACTGGCAGTGGGGGTGCCAGTAGGGATGGGAGCCAGGCTCCAAAAACTCCAATGTCCCTTTAAGTGATTTACTCATTCCTTAAAAAAAGCTTTCTGAGGCGATTTTAGCAGCTGATTATTGTGGGTTGGCTGTGGTTCAGTAATTTTCCTGAAAGACAAGGGCTCTGGGCCATTTCCCTGCGAAGAGGCAATCCCATCCCGCTTGGATAAGAGCACATTGTCTATTCACAAGGGGCCTTCAGAGCTCTGCTTCTTGAGGGAGAGTCCAGGAGATGCAACAGCTGCAGACTCAGTGCTCCCGGGGCACCAAAGGTCAAAAGGTCAAGGGTCACTTTTTGTTGAAGGATACCCAATCCATGAAGTCTAGCCAAATAATTGTCCCCTTCTCAACTCCTAACCCCAACTTCCTGCCCAGGCTGTGGGTGCTGCTTGTTTCCGAGGTTGCACGTGGTACAATTTATGGCATAAACGAACGTAAGCTCGGAGCTCTCTCATCTCTCAGGGTGACTTGGGCGAGGGACTCTCCTTGCTCAGTGACCAGTGAACTCTGGGCTTTCAATATGTGCTGCTCAGCGTCCAAAGGGCCAATCGTCTTGGAGAAACAGTCTGTTCCTCTGCCAGGAACCTGAGTTCCCTACAAGTAGGACCCTTGTCCTGGCTTCTGTGTTGAGTCACCACACGAATAGGACACAAACCATACCAGGCACTTACAGAGTTGCTGGGCAGGACCCTATTCTCCATTGGGTCCCTGTAAGCTTTTTGATCCAAATAACTGGATTCCAAGGTGGTACACAATAATCGTAAAGAACCAATGCACTCACAGGAGAAAAAAATGAGTCATTGCCATCTGAATGATCCCTTAGCCAGCAGGGCCTCCAAATGAGAGGCAACATAGAAAGCAAACATGGCGCACAATATGGAGAGGTATAGCCTCCAAGAAAAGCCATTTTCTCTGTAGGAGCTGACAACAGGCCCTCTCTGGCCTCCAGAAAACCATGACAGAGAGGCATAGATTCTGACACAAATACCAGTTTTCTAGTTGGCTCTCTGGGGGTCATCTGTCAAAAGGCGGTGGGTCAGATGAATTCTTTATAAAAAACAAAGTAGATGAAATAAGGCGCACACACACACACACTGAGCCACCTTGTTTCGGAGTTCTCCATTCACACATAGAGAGGACAGTTCATTTTATTCATTCATTAACTCACTCATTCATTCATTCCCTTATTCAATGATAATTCACTGAGTGATCGAAATTGCGTGGATCACTATGCCAGGTGCAAGATATAGAAGGCAGAGCTTTTCCACTCCTCCATACTTGCTTTTCCCAGTCATTTCAGGTTTGTTCACATTATTGATGGATTCGAGACAAAAATTAATTACTTTCCTAATTTATTCTGAGAATAACCAAGATTAATGAAAGGAGAGAGTAATGAAAGAGAAAGTGTGAAAGAGAAACCTTAGATGGTTTTTCGAATCTTCAGACTTCAGTTTTTTCATCTGTAAAATATGGAGATCAATTACACTTATGTAACATCTATTCTGTTTTATATGCATGAAGTGAAACCAAAATTTTTTAAGAGATCTGATTGATCACTATTCCAGCTTTTACTGTTTTGTGATCATTTACCTCAAAGCTTAATGACTTAAAACAACGAGCACTTTATGATATCTCACAATTTTATCAAGTAGGAACTCACACAAGCCTTACTGGGGCACATCTCCTCTCCATGTTGTGTTGACAAAATCCACTTAGTTGTATTTAACTGGCAGATGCACTGGTCTGGAAGCACCAAGACAGAAATCCCATGTCTGGCGCCTTGGTTAGGATGCCCGGAGGGGCTGCGCTTGGCTGAAGCAGTCATCGGAGGACCTAAACTTTACTTTTCCAGCATGGCTGTCACAAGTAATTGGATCTCTTCCATGGTAGCTCAGCACTCCCAGAGTTTTACAAGACACCGAAGACAGATCTCCTGACGCAGGGCTTATTTTGAGTTAGGCTTGAAGTCCCAGAACACCACTTCTGCCATATTTTATTGTTCAGACAATTTACTAGAGCCAGCCCAGATTCAAGGGGAGGGAAGAAGTAGACCCAGCCTCTCAATGGGCAAATTGCATGAGTCACACGAATGAAAGTCCTTGATGGCAGCCATCTTGGAGGCCGGCTACTGTAGTCACCATGAGAATTTAAATGTTAGAGGGCTTCAGACCTGGCAGTTAATAATGCTAAATTTCCTTATGATCTTTGATTTTTCCTTCTCTTCTTGTAAACTGGTTCCTGAAGAAGTTAGATAAGATGCCTTAATATTATGAGTGATTTTTTAATCTGATTTAAAAATACTTAGGTAAGCTTCAAGTTGATTAATAAAGATCTAGGAAAATTAAGAGAAGTGCAGAAGACACATAAGACATGAGGTTTCCTAACTGCTGCGTGGATCGGCTCATGGATTCCTTCTAGTTTGAAACCTCTGATAAAAGGGATTGAACTCCCATCTAGATGCCCATGACACCATCTTTGTGCCTCTAGCATGTTCATCAATGTCTCAGGCTATGTGTCTTGTGCCCAACACTAGACTCCAACCCTGCAGGTTTGATTCCTCTGTTTGTCCCCCAAAGCATTAAGAGGTTTTCAATCACTATTTGCTAAATGAACACACTCTGGTGGGGTTTTTGGGAATGCTGGAAGCAGCACAAAAAGTAGGGTGATATCAACTCCTGGTATTAGAAGGAGGTAATTCCATTATCTCTAACAGCTAATGTTCAGCAGCTTGTCGATGCTTTCTAATGGGCAATAAAAGTGAAAACATCCATTGGGGGTTTGGTTTCTGGCCCGTGTCTTAGCAAATTAAATAACTCACGCTTCATGGCAGGAGATAGGAAGGGTTTGTGCTGTTCGTTTTCACAAGGAAAAAACCTTGACCTCTTTGTCTGCACACAAACCACTCCTGGCCCCAGGTGTGGCCTGCCGAGACCGCGTTGGCACAGGGCAGGACTGCTGCACGATGCAGAGCGGGGAGGGTTGCTGGTGGCCAAGGAAGATGAATGATTCCCCTGATGACGCATTTAATTAGTGTGAAAATGGACGAACATGGGGAAAAACCAGAGGTTTCCTTATTTATGTCCTACTGGAGAATCAATTTCAAGATCATAAATAAGATGTGAATTGCAGACCCAGAAAAGATAAGGGCTGCTTGTTTTTCCATAAAATGTGGATACCACTTAAGCAAGAGCCTACTTATATTATGTCTTCCGATTCTAACTAGAGTTTTTCATTCCTTTTCTATTATAAGAGAAGTATTTTAAAGATAATGGCTTCAGAACCCTTCTACAAGGAACCACAAAATATTCTTATGACCATATAATAACTATATCATGTATATATACAACCATATAATAACCAATGCTCCTGTTTTTTGTTTCTCACTTTTTACTTCCTCAATTGAAATCTTGGCTCAATCTCTCACTTGCTGTGTGTCCTTAGGCAAGTTACTTAGTGTCTCTGTTCTTTAATTTTCTCAGTGTTAAAATGCAGTTAATAATAATACACAACCGGACAGCAACCTTGAAGATTAAATGAGCTAACATATACTTAGAACAATGCCTTGCACATACCAGGTGCTCAATAAGTATACTCTGAAGTTAAGAAGCATTTTGCCCACATTTTCTCTTTGAATCCTCCAAACAATCTAAACAACATTAGAGAAACATTAGGATTTAAAGGCCAACATTCTGAAGTCAGACTAGGGAGGACCTCCCCCTAACTAGCTGCAAAATCTTTTTTTTTTTTAAGATTTTATTTATTTATTTGAGAGAGAGAGAGAGAGTGCACACACAGAGGGAGAGGGAGAGGGAGAAGCAGACTCCCCACTGAGCAGGGAGCCTGATGCGGGGCTCGATCCCAGGACCCTGGGATCATGACCTGAGCCGAGGGCAGACACTCAACTGACTGAGCCACCCAGGCACCTCTCTAGCTGCACAATCTTAGCAAGTTACTAAAGCCATCTGGGCCTTGGTTCCCTTATCTACAACATGAGGATAGTGGCAATACCTATTTTATCAGTTACATCCAACAACACACACAAGAGACTTCGGGGAATGCCTGGCACGGGGCAGGTGCCACTGTTATATTTGCCATTGCCAAGGGGCTATAGATTGTGTTGGGCTAGCATCAAAGTCTGCTGTCTGCAGCATGCACGGTGATGTATACCAGGCCCCCATTCAGGGCTGACTTCACAGAGCGAATAGGGCCCCATGCCCAGAAGCTCCCCACACTTGGTTTAATTCTCTCCTGTCACCGTCTCGAAATTCTTAATAAATTTTCACACAAGGAGCCCTGCATTTTCATTTTGTCCTGAGTCCTGCAAATTATGTAGCTGGTCCTCCCCCACATTTTGGAATTAATTCAAGAGCCCAGCAACCCAGAGGCCACTATCATGCCAACTCTCGTAGGTAGTTTGCATTGACTTTGGGACAAGCTTAATGTCTGAGCTTCTGTAATAGAAGTTATAAACATATTTCTCTATATTAAGCTCTGTCCCTTTGATCAGAGTAATGGAGCAGGGGGGCGGGGTTCAGCTAGGTTCTGTTCCAGTCCCCTGCTTCTCCTCAGCTCCATAGGTATAACAGGGAGATGGCATTATCACAAGGTTATGGCAAATCTACACTTACTTCTCCCACTGTACTGAAGAGGTAAAGTGTTTCAGACACACAATTACTGTTATGTCGTACTATTACATAGAAGTCATTGCATTAAAAAAAAAAAAGTCATTGCATTAATTTAAAAAATGCATAAAAGTATTACTGAATGTATAATAGCTTCTTGTCATTACATAGTTCCTCAATGAATGACTATTAAATACACTAAAGTATTATTAGGCAGGAAATTGAGTGTTTTTTTTTTTTTGGTAGTAGAGGCTTGCATACCTGAAACAATCGGGAAACTCTGTATTGGGCTGGCAGTTCCTGAACTGCCAGGTCCATTTCAATTCCCACGTGAGCCTTTTGGGTCCTTGCTCAGAACCGTGTGCGCCACAGTTGTACAGTACACGTATGTCCTGTGAACGATACGTGTGTGCTGGTTTGACCGCACTCCTGTCTCAATGTGGGAAATGCATTCTGTTACCAGCTGTGAAAAGGGACAGTGAATTCAGAGGAGATACTGGGAAATGTGAGAGATTAAGAAGGGGAGACCACAGAATGTTTCTATTCTTGGAAGCAGAAGAAATGCTGAGTTGGGGTGATGCAAAGGCATGGCTGGAGCCCGGCTCCCACAGAAGGGAGGTCGGTGAGACGTGGACGCAGGCGGACCCCACGCCCAGGGCTCTGGGATGGCACACCTCGCTCTAGAGTTGTATTCGTGTTATTCCCCTGCTCAGAATGTTCCAGTGACTTCCCAGCCTACAAAGTCCTACATAATCTGGCTCCCCATCTGCCTCCAGCCTCGTTCCTTCCTACTCTCCCCACCTTCTCTGTTCCATTCACCTTGTTTCTCAGGCTGCTCCTGGAACAGGCCTCGCACATCATCCCTGCCTAACTGATGTGCTCTTGCACTGGAACACTTTGCTACCATTTTCTTTGTTCCTCACTTCATTCAGGTCTTTTCTCAAAGGTAGTATCCTCAGAGCTAACTCGCCCAACCACCATAGGTGAGGTAGACAGCATTCTGGTCATTCTCAGGCCCTTTATCTTGCTTTATCTTTTTAAAAACATCACCTGCATAACATCGCCCGCATTATCCTTTGTATTTCTATGGTGTCGGCTGTTATTTCTCCCCCTTCATGTCTGCTTTACCCATTTATTTGTCCAATTGCTTATTGGTTATTTTCTTCCCCCACCAGAAGGTAAATGCCACGAGAGGACAGACACATTTTTCTGTTCTGTTCACTGCACTATCTATAGATCTGAACGTATTGCCTGACAGAGTTTATCCTCAGTCCATATTAGTTGAATGAATAAGTGAATGGATGAGTGAATGATTTAAAAACCCTCTGCAGGGACGCCTGGGTGGCTCAGTCGGTTAAGCGTCTGCCTTTGGCTCAGGTCATGATCTCAGGGTCATGGGATCCAGTCCTGCATTGGGCTCCCTGCTCAGCGGGGAGTCTGCTTCTCTGTCTCCCTCTGCTCTTGCTCTCTTTCTCTGTCAAATAAATAAATGAAATCTTTAAGAAAATAAAATAAAATAAATAAAACCCCTCTGCAAACCAAGAAAACAGTAATTAGAAGAGGTGCAATGCAAGGTCTACTAGTTCTGCCTTGCGAGAAGGTCTGAGGAGGGGTTGGGGAGTTGACAACGAATGAGATGATAAGGGGCCAAAGTTGGCTTGGAAGTTGTCAAGATTGTCCTGAGCCTGCAAGCCCCTCGACATCTAGGATACTACGAGCCCATGTCTCCTCTCCCTCTATAGTCCTAGGTAGTGTCACTAAACTGGGAGTTTTGGCAAACCCACAGTGACTCCCTGCTCTCTATGATGGCCGTTGCTGCGTGGAAGTAGATCCTAGGATTCTCCAGGCTTATTCTCCTTGCATAGTGCCTTTGTGATTTGGTCTGGGTTACTAGAAACTGAAGCAACTTGATCCCATGAGTGCTCTGTCTGTTCCCTGTTGTTACTAAGGAGAGTTGATTCCACCTGCGGAAGTTAGGATAGGCAGGAAGAGGAAGGAAAATCTACCAACTGAAGAAAAGGATTAACTCACTCCCCAAGAAAATATTACCCTAACCAAATCCATGGAGTTCTAAGTATAGATGTGATAGATGCGATTATTGTTCCAAACTCTTCACTCCCTCCCAGTAACAAATTAAATACGCATAGTCTTGGCCATGTGACTCTTCAGTGCCTCTGTGTTGGGATGATAGGATGGAAAGACAAGAGAGGAAACAGAAGGAAAGAGGAGCTCTATAATCCCCTTCCACCTCTGGTTTAGACATAAATAATATTTATAAACTATCACCTGATAGGTTAGTTTTGTTTTTTTTTTTCATTTTGCTGAGTCTTCTAGAAACCCACAGTTTAGCAACCACATTCACTAATAAATGGATATGAGCACGTGGTTTTTCCAGAGTGTGTCTCAACAGAACAACGATATTTCAGTTCATCTCCCAAACGCCTAGAGTGTCTCAATCCGGATACTTGTAAATTCACGACCTACAACCCCTCCAAAACAAAGAAACCAAAAGAATGACAGAAAAACTGTGCGTTCAGTGCTAAATTGGCACTCCTGGCCCCAGTTCAGTCTCAGTAATGGCGGGCATCATATTCGTCTCCACAAGCTTCATGAATCTGTACTGGCAAAGACTCAGCCAATGGAAGGCAACAGAGCATGGGCTACATCAACAATTTATCTGAGGCTGGATACCAAGAAACAAAGCAAGATTCATTGTGTAAGCCAGCTACGGGTGTATCAGTTCCATTCCACAGATTCTCAACAGGTTTTCATTTATTTCTATATTTAGTGGCACCGGGAACCTTAATATAAGAAACACTGCACTCATTTTTTTTTTTTTTTTTTACAGTACTTGGAAAAGAAAATTCTCAAGAGGAACTTTTCAAAGGATTTTTCAGATCAGTTTGTCTTCTAGGGAAGTTTTACATTTGAAGTAATACAATCTGTTCTCAAAATAGAGTGAAAAGTCTTCGTGTCTGGTCATTGAGGCCAATCCGTTGACTTGTTAGTACTCAGGCTTCCTTCGTTAGTGAAAGTCCCTGGACTCTGTCCCCAGTAGCTGCCCTACACAATACCCACAACTCTTCACCCAACACTTTCCACTCTTCTAAACTATTGTACCTCAATCTTATGACGGTCAGATTTTTCTAGACTTTTTAGAATTTCTACGGCAACATAGAGACTGCCAATCCAGGGACCCCAGCACTTTCTCATTGTTTTATTTTCTCTTCTTAGTGTCTGTGTCCCGGTCCATTATTATAATTACTACCTTCCAAATACTCTTACATTCCATACCCCTCTCTCTGATGTACCTTCTGAGGAAAACTCTGAACAACCGGGTTTTACCTTGTTATTAGCTTTCTCTACACTGCTGACTGAATGGCTGAGTAGGTCAACTCCATTGTGCATTTGACACTGCCCATCATTTCTACCATCATTTCTACCACATTTCTGCCTTTTAAGATAATTCCAACTCCTCCCATCTCTCCCCAAACCACCTCTCTGTCCCCTTCAAATTCCAGTGATGGCTTTGCCTCTTTCCGCATTAAGACAATAGAAACCCCTGGATGGAAACCCTCATCATCCCACCAACACATCTGCAAACCTACCTCCACACATGCTCATCTTCTGTTTCTTCTCTCCTCGCATTGAGGAAGGTCACTCTCACAATTGCTTCTTACAATGTCCTAAGGACTCCAGTCTTTTGGTCTAACCCTCTTTGGTCTTATAAATCAGTATTTATCTCTCTGCAGAATTATTCTTAACATCCTAAGATCTTCCATCTTAGAAGGAAAAAGGAGCTTATGTCCACATCTTCCTCATGCTACCACTCTCTCTCCGTCTTCACTTTCCCAGTTCAACCTTTTCAAACAGTTGTCTGCACATCATTTCTGTCTTTTCATCTCCTGTTCACTCCTCCACCACGGCACTCTTACCAAACACTACGTTTCCCTGGTAACTTCTTTGTTGCGGTTATCTAAGATTGCATGACCAAGCACCCCACTCAGTGGCTGAAAACAATAACCGCTCACTAATCTAATCAGGTCTTTGGGTGAACTCATTAGGGATAGTTGTCTCTGCTCCCCTTTATGTCAGCTGGGCAGTTTGAAGCTGGGAACTAGAATCATCTGGAGGCTCACTCATTCACAGGTCTGGCGGTAGGTCCTGGGGATATGGGGCTTTCTCAAAACATGATGGCTTCCAAGGGCAAGCATCGAGAGAAAAAGAGAAAGAAAGAGAAAGAGAGAGGCTGAGACAGACCCAGGCTAAAGCATTTTATGACTGAGCTTTAGAAGACTGTACATGAAGGCTCTGCCTTGGGATTTCTCTCCCCTGTTAGACTCCCTTACAGGACGAACCTATCCATTAATGGGGTTAAAATGTCATATTGATGCTGATGGCTCCAAGACTTACTCCAGTTCCAAAGCACTTTCTGAAGCTTTGACATTTCCACCTGGATATCTGATAGGGTTTTCAAATTTAGCAAGTTCAAAAATGTAACTCTTGATTTCCCCTATTTTCGTCTAGCCTTCCCCATTTTAGTCAATAATTTCTTCAGGCTAAAATCCTAAATATCATACTTGTATTTCCCATTTTCCTCAGTTCTCCCCCCTCAATCCTTCAGCAAGTCCTGTTGGTTCCACCTGCAAAATACACCTCTAATTCATCTACTTCTCATCTGTTCATTCACCTTAATCTAAAACTCTAAAATCTTTTCCCTGGACTACCGTGTAGCCACCTGACTTGTACACAGCAACAGGAACTATGACTTCTGTGGACATTTGACTCTTTCATACCACTTAACCTCTATTCCTGCAAATGTCATCTAAGAATACCTCTGGGACTATGCTGAGGTAAAGCTCCTGGCCTGGGTACACCAGCGGCTTCCACCTTGCAATGACTCTCTGATGACAGGAGCCCAAAGAAATGGCTCTTTATTATATTTGTCCCAAAAGGAATTGTATTGTACTCTCAGTAAAGAACATTAGCCTTGTCTAGAAAAATGTGACGGAGTGGAAGCCGCTGCACCTTTTTCTCTGTTGAGCTAACAATTGTATTCCAGATGTGCAGGTCTTCTTAATAAGGTACAGTCCTGTGATTCAATAATTTATGAAAAATCTGAATTGATTGTATATCCTGTGCCAGGCTTTGTTCTAGTTGCTGAGGAAGCAGGTAAATAAAACAGAGCTTCTAATAAAGAAAGTCGACAAGAGAAAGCAAACATAAAATAGGTCAGGAGATGATAAAAGCTGTGAAGGGAAATGAAGCAGGGTGAGGAAAATGGAAAGGATGGACAAATCGCAGAGCCTCCATTTTTCTCTATCTGCTGGTCAAGGAAGGCATCCCTCTGAGACCGTGTTTGAGGAGGGAACTGAATGATTGAAAGGAGCAGCCATGTGGGTATCCTAGGAAAAGTGTTCTAGGTAAAGGGAAGAGCAGGTTCAAGAGCCTTGAGGCTTTTTGTGTTTGGCATTTTTAAAGATCTGAAAGGAGGCCAGTACAGGGAGGGGTTAGGAGATGAGGCTGGAGAGGTAGAGCACGTCGTTGATGGCTGGTTGGGCAGCTTGTTTGATGAGCCTGGGAGAATTTGGGGAGGAAGTGCGGTCTTGTGAGAAGTATATGCCAAAGGTAGAGAGGGTGTGTTATCAGAAACAAAGAAAGCTCTGGGGGAGTGAATGTCTGTGTGATGTAGGTTTCCCTTACAAACCCCAACATCTATTCAATATATGCAGAGCACCTCGCATAATATAAATACTCATTGTTACCATTTCTATCAAGTTTGCTGTTAATCAAAAAGGTTCAGGTCCTAAGTCCAGCATTTACTGGCTTGTCTCTGTGACCTCTGGCCAATCACTTAACTTCTCTGGAACTCCCTTATGCTGTGTTATTGTGTGGATGAATGGATTGATTGAGAAGATGCATGAGAAATGCTTAGCAGAATGCTTATCACATATTAAGGGCTTAATAAATGTTGCTTATTATCATCATCAGGGAATTTCTAAGCCCCTCCATTTGTTGTAACAATATGGAGATGAGAGACAGGGTTAATATTACTTTATGCCTGTTTCTAGCCTCTCTTCCCCGTGGTTGTCTTCCTTGCTTGCTTCACGTCTCTGTTCCCCTGACCCCCACCAGTCTGCAGCCCCTTTCCCTGCTTTATTTATCCCCCATCACAGTGACCAACCCGTGAGCTGTTCCATGTTCACTTTATCACTGTCTTTCTCTGCCAGCTAGAATGTAAGCTCCTTGAGGGCAGGGATCTTTTCCTTCAGTTCATTGATGTCTCTGTAGTGCTGAGAACAGTCCCGGTGCACTGTGAATTCACAATTGACATGTGTTGCATAAATTAATGAAAAAAAAATTTCAGGGGAGGACTTCAGCTGTCAGCAAGAATGGGTACTACCCCAAATCACACACCTCTGTGTTGGAATTTAGAGCATTGAACTTGGTAACATAGAGCATTGGCCCTTTGCCTTACTATCATGAACATTCAGGAACTGTATATCCTGGATTTTAAGCCTGACAATTCGGAGAGCTCCAGAAGTTAGACCAATTTACTTTCCAAGGAACAAGCTGCCAGCGCTGTTTCAAGTCCATTGGGACCTAACCCCTCTGGCCATTCGGCAAAGTGAGACCAGGTAGCTGAGTTCTGTAAATTTCTTCTATTAATAACTGCCAAACAGCCTTTCCTCGACTGGCTTGGCTTCTCACTTAAGTCACCTATTTCGACTTGTAATTTCTCCGAAGGGCCATTTCAGACATTTCACTTCCTGAAATTATAGTGATTGTAAATTTTAGGCCATTTGCAGCACTGTCTTATCCACGGGAGTTTGGGTATAGAAAGATGGAAGAGGCATAAGAGTTCCTTTGGACACATTTGGTTTAATCAGGATGAACTTCACAAAGAACACCTTGCTCATTTCCCTAGCGCCACAAGACTTGTGGAGGCTGTTCTACAAAATAGTGATTGTATTTTATTCGTCATCCCTGTATTTTCTTGGGAAAGCGTGTCTTGGAGTTAATTTTGTGTTGGGTGGCAGGTTTGACCTAAATCTCCACATATACTTCCTGGGGGTAAGGATCTCATGCAGCAAGTAGCAAAGAGCGAGTCTCTAACAATTATTATGGTAAAAACTTTCACATTGGAAATTTGAGGGGGTTCTGGTTATTCTGGTTTAACTAAGATACATAGTGTCGCCCAGCTATTCAGCTCTGTTTTTTCTCTCTAAGGCTTAGAAGTCAACCATTGAGAGTCAAATATGGAAATTATCACTGTTCGCAAAATGTCTCTGTGAAAGAATTCTTACCTTTTAATTCCTCCTGAAATTAAAAGAATGACCTTATTTCCACCCACACATTGTCAGAGTATGAAAACCCAGCGGAGCAAAATGCAGATCTTCGCTCTGGTGGGATCAGACTTTATGCCAGGGGCCACCCCAGGAAAACTGTGTTGGAGGGACTCCGGCTGGCGAACTGTTGAAGAACACCAGAATGTTCTGCTCCCTTCCTCCAGGCAGGCTGGGGTTTGGGGGATGAGATCAGCTTTCCTGAATAGAGGTCTAATTTAAATAACGGCAGTTTAAATAATAGCGAATTCATTAGCTCCTCTAGACCGAGGCTGCTAGCAATTGCACGGGTGAGGTTTGCATTTATAAGGAGCCTAGGGGTGGGGGAAGGTGGGGGGTGGTAGGGGTCATTTCCACTGAAAGAAATGTCACGCATCCCAGGATCGGAAATGTGGGCATCCCTTGGGATTGAAAAGGAGAGGGACTTCCTCTGCTTTCTTATTAGCTCAGGGAAAGAGGTCACGGGATGGGGTCATAGTCTTGATCAGAGAAACATAGAGACAAGTTGGAGATGTACCTCAGGGAAAGTGGAGGTGAACCAGTGTATGGAAGTTTAAAAAAGTCACGTACGTAAAACACTATGACACTGGCCCAGGCCCAAGGTGGTAGGATGCAAGCATGGAGGTGTCTAGCGATGCACGAGAGACTTGCTCTGGTACCTCTTCCCAGAGCAGTGATTGGTGAGGTGATCCAGGGACGTCAGAAAGGACTGGAAACACGGGAGCACCATCACTGAGCTACTCCCACCCCCGGGTATTTCCTTCCCGATCCCCCAAAGTAGTTTAAGGGCAAAGAATGTCGGGGATAATTCGTTTATATATAGGTTGGCAGGCAGAACATAATAAAAGGATTCAATCAGCCATGAAGTCGTGTGTGCGTGTGTGTGTGTGTGTGTGTGTGTGTGTGTGTGTCAGAGATAAGGTGATCAAGACACAGCCATGGGGCAGCTGAGGGGATCTACTGGGCTTCTTGACACTTTGGAGAGGTGAAATCACCTTCAGAGAAAGCCCAGATATTGGTTCTTCTTATGTGGAAGGGCCCAGTACAACCTCAGAAATTGCATTAGTTCTCAGAGCAGATGCCTCCCCCAAGCTGAGACCGAGGTTAGTAGCCTGCAGCTGATACTGGATCTTTTATGTTGTTCTAAATTAAATTCAGAGCAATTCAGCCCATGCTACAAGTACTATTATGTGGGCTTCCTTGCACTAAATCTATGTTTATGGGAACATAAAATACATGTTGTTCCTGTCATCGGATTTTATTATTGACGATGATTTCTAATACTTGCCCATCAGCCACCCTTTTAATCACTGTCAATCTTTCTTTCTTACTGCAGTCAGATTTAAAACATCGATGATGGTTTTAAAATAAGGCCCTTCTTCTGCTCAATTGTATTTAGGACTAATTAAGAGTAAATAACTATTCCCAGCAAGGAAGGCAGAATCCAAGCAAATCTTTGACAAATGCAGCCTTCCCTTTAGAGAAACATATTCTTGTCTGCTGCCAGTAAATATTTCCATTACAACCATAAGAGACTCCATTCCCTCCCCACCCCACCCCACCCCCCACATTGAGAATGTCATGCTGCTCTGATACAAGAAGAGAAAAATAAATACCAGTCAAGGCCAGGAAGGAAAACACAAGAAGCATTTAATTAAGACAAGAACTATATAATTCCCTGTTTCTTTCAGTGGATCCCCAGTTCCATTTGGTTTCTGTCTTCAGCTGTGTGAAGCAAATGAATGCAATCACTGGCTCAGCTCCCACTCAAGGCTGACATTTCCCCTAAATCCTCCACCCCCCCGTGACCTCCCACACCCTCTGTGATGCAACACAATTCATTCACTATAATTTGAAGGTTACAGTCAATGGCTCCAAGACAAGAATTCAGACGGGATCCGATCAGACTTCCTGCCTTACGAAGGCTCATCTTGATTTCAGTTCCAAAGTTTCTCCTGCAACGTATTGCCTAAGGGACTTCTCTCTTCCATGTTGCTTTGACTGGGCCTTTTAATTTCCCCTTTCATTTAAAGATGAGAATTACTGTTACTTTGCAAATTATAGATTTTAATATTTCTTATATTTTCCCTTCCCACTGGAATCTGACAGTCGTTTTTGTGAATTTCTTCTCACTGGAGAAAGTTAAAATGAAATGTCTTCCCAGCCCAGGGAAGGAGAAAGAAGTGCATTGAAAGATACAGAAGCTGCACAGGGTTTGGAAAGTCAGCTTTGAGCTATTCATCTGGAAATACAAGAAATAGATTTTTTATGTTTATCCCAATGTATACAAATACAAGAAAATTCTATTACAAAATAGAGTTGAAACAAGTTACCATAATGAAGAAACAAACAAGGGTGTAGTTTATTTTTAATACAAACACACTTAAACAAGAAACTCTTATATGCATTCAGCAGAGAGTAGTTGAACATCAGCAATGTCATGGGCTGTTGAATCCTCCTTACTGATTTCACCCAGCTACAGTTTCTGAATTCTAGTGTTTGTGGATTCTCCAAAGGGACTAGACACATAAACAATCCTCAAAATTAATTTTATTTAATCCACTTAAGAATTATAAACAGACCCCAGCTTACTAATTGCTAGTGGGCTCCAAAGTACTAAGCTTTGCTCTATATTGACTATGACAACTGAGTTCATTTATTTTTCCCACAACTACTTGTTGAGCCCCTATCAAATATCAGCTACAGCTCTAGGGGCTGAGGAGACTCCAGTATCCTGTAACAAAGATGAACGCAGCCCCTGGGTCTGCAGGAATTACATTCTAATAAGCTATATATTCAATAACAAATGAATACATCATATTTCAGGAGTGATACGTGTTGTGAATAAGGAGTTAGATATTATCAGATGGGGCCAGTTATTTTAGGGAGAGTCATCAAGGAAGGCCTCTCTGAGGAGGTGACTCTTGAACAGATTATAATGCACAAGCTGGAGGGCAGTAGGAGCAGGTTGGAAAAATGAGCAGAAGCTGGCCTTGTAGGCCATGGCAAGGACTTAGAACTCTAGTTTGAGGCAGACTAGAAGCGTTAGCTCAGAGAAGTAGTTTGATCTGGTTTACATTTTACAAATATCTCTCTGGTTATATGGAGAATTGACTTTTGGATAAAGTTGCCAGATGAAACACAGGATGCCCAGGTAAATTCTTTTTAAGTAAGTTTCAATCCAATATGGGGCTCAAATTCACAACCTCGAGAACAAGAGTCATGCATTCTACCAACTGAACCATCCAGGCACCCCATGCCCAGTTAAATTTAAATCTCAGATAAACAACAAATAATTTTGGCATAAATATGTCTCAAATATTGCATGGGACATACTTATACTAAAAAGATTACAATGAGACCGGAACCCCTGAAATAAAATGCTGTCACTAACCTTCTTGAGGGTATTTCTCACCTCGGTCACTTTTTTGTTCTCCTGTTCTCTTTGCCTTCCACTTTCAAAGTAAACTCCCCAGACCTGTTGCTCCTGGATTTCTACCCTGGCTCAGAAGCCAACAGCAGTGAAAGAGGAGCAGGGAGGAAAAAGTGATGGGTCTTTGGCCACTGGCTCTTTTCCCTGACTGGCCCCTGCTCACTTCCTCTTTCCACAGCTTACCAATGACTGTCCTCCCTGAACCCACTTTAGAACATGCTAAAATCTCAATATATTGAGACTGTTCTTTTATCCCTAAGGCAATGCCACTGGAAGTTTGTGAGGACACCACACACACACACACACACACACACATGCAATGATTAGACAGCCAGTCATTGTTTCCTAAACACCGTGCTAAGTGTGTTTGGGTTTACTTAAGCCTTGATTCTTTCTCCCCATCATTAGGAACTCTAAGAACAAGATGATCCTCCACCCAACAGCAATAAGCTTTGATCAATGAAATGGTCACAAACACTTGCCAACAATGGGTCATCCTGGAGACTATGAAAATAATGGAGACCTAAGAAAAGGTTGCCAATGAGGAACAAAAAAGGCACCTTTTTGTTTCTTAACACTCAAGAAAGCCAAAAATTATAGACAGCTGAGGAACTAGAGCTGTTTTTCTAGAGTGATCTATTCATTGGCTCGGGCTGCCATAACAAAATACCACAGACTGGGTGGCTTAAACAAAAGAAACTTACTTCCCTAAAGTTCTGGAGGCTGAAAGTCCAAGATCAAGGTATCTGCAGGGCTGGTTTCTCCTGAGGTCTCTCTCCTAGGTTTGCTGATGGCTGCCTTCTTGTCATGTCCTATGTGGTCTTTCCTCAGTGTGCACACATCCCTGGCATCTCTCTATGTGTCCAAATTTCCTCTTCTTATAAAGACACCAGTCAGGTTGGATTAGGGACCACCTTAAAGGACTCATTTTAACTTAATCACCTCTTTATAGGCCCTATCTCCAAATAGAGTCACATTCTGAGGTATTGGGGCTTCAATGTACAAGTTTTGTAGGGACACAACTCAGCCCGTAACAAGCGAGTAGACATTTGTGATAGCCATTGAGGTCATTGTCAGCTGAAGGACTGAAGGAACAATCTGGGTTCCCAGAACAGTGGAATAGTGGGTCTCTGCCAGCAGTGGTCAGGGTGAGAAACACATGAATGGAACACAGGGCCAGACCACTAACTGGGTCCAGCCTCCTTATTACCTGGAATGTGAAATACCAGCCTTCTCATTAGATAGGCTGTTTTTTCTAAATGGGAATAAATTGGACCATAAGGAATACAGAAGGATTATGAAAGCATGTCTAATGCTTTATTAAAAATTTAATGCAAGGGGCACCTGGGTGGCTCAGTTGGTTAAGCATCCAACTCTTGATTTCGGCTCAGGTCATGATCTCAGGGTCTCGAGATCGAGCTCCACAGGGGCTCCATGCTCATTGTGGAGTCTAATTGAGATTCTCTCTCGTTCTCCCTTTACCCCTCCCCTTGCTCATGAGCTTTCTCTCTCTCTCTCTCTCTCTCTCTCTCTTTCTCAAATAAATAAATCTTTAAAAACATTAATGCTAAATAACCCCTGATTTGTAAAGTTTGATAATCATCAAACACAGATTATGTTTAAAAGGTTTAAAATGTCTTTTTGACATGGCAAGGACATAATAAAACTTTTGATGATGGCAGAATAATAAACACAAAAGAAGAATTTGGAAACCACTGCCCAGAGTAGTGCTTTTCAAACTTTTCAAAAAATATGAATCTGATGTCAAAGGAGAGTGAACCCCTGGCTGGGAGAGGAGAGAGAAATGGATGGTTGTGTTTTATCAAAAAAAAAAGTACTGGAAACTTACATTCTGTTCTAGGATATATTTCTTTTTTTTTTCTTTCACGATTTCATTTAAATTCAAGTTAGTTCACATATAGTGTAGTGTTAGTTTCAGGGGTAGAGTTTAGTGATTCATCACTTTTATATAAGACCCAGTGCTCATCACAACAAATGTCCTCCTTAATGCACATCACACATTTAGCCCATCTCCCACCCTTTGATTTTACTTTATTTTATTTTTTATTTTTTTATAAGATTTTATTTATTTATTTGAGAGAGATTGAGAGAGCACAGCAGGGAGAGCAGCAGAGGGAGAGGGAGAGGCAGACTCCCCACAGAGCAAGGAGAGCCCGACATGGGGCTTGATCCCAGGACCCTGAGATCATGACCTGAGCTGAAGGCAGCCGCCCAACCAACCGAGCCCCCCAGGTGCCCCACCCACCCTTTGATTTTAAAAGTAGGTTTCGTTTGTCCCCCAAGTCCTCAAGATAATTCACATTCCAGTAAGGTACATGATGCATAGTGGGTAGCTTTTTCTGACCCCTGGCATTACCGTTCCACGTTTGGATTATTTGTGCCCCAGTTTGAGAATCCAGGCCTCCAAGTCTTGACTGCTCTCTCGTACAACAGAGTTGCCCCCTGGACAAAAATGTTGACATACATCCTCATTAAGCCTCAACCACAGGACTTGCTGCAGGGATACTAGCAGGAAATGAAGGTCTAGCATCTAGTGCAGATTAAACCAGAATCTCTCCTTTTCCATCACAAGCAGCAAATCTTGGCCAGTCCAGGAACTCCCACCATTTCTTTGGTGGTTAATGCATCAGTTAGCTATTGCTATACTTATGCCACATTAAAAAAACACACAGAAGACTTTAGTGGCATAAAGTTATAAACATTTATTTTCACTCACGACTCTACGAGTTGGCTGAGTAGTTCTGCTGATCTTGGCTGGGCTTCGCTCAGCAGTTCTTGCGTTGGCTAGGGGGTCACTTCCATAACTGACAGTCAACTGATTGTTCATTAGTATAGAGTGGTCTTGGCTGCGATGACTGGCTTTGCTCCATATGGTCTCCCATCCTCCAGGAGGCTAGCCCAGGCTCCCTCTCATGGTGCAGGCACGAGAGAGTAGAGGTGTGCCAGACCTCATGAGGCCCGGCCTGGGCCAGAGGTGAGGCCCCATTCTATTGCCCAAAGTACATAAAAGGACAGCTCAGATTCAAGAGACAGGAAAATAGATCATACTTTTGATGAGAAAAGTGGTAAAATCACATTGCAAAGGGCAGAGTTTCAAGGAAGGTTGGAGAACTGAGGCATTTTCTCCATCACTTTACCACAAGAGGCGTTCTAAGTCACCTTTCTGTAAGCAGAGCTCTGGATTCCTATTATCCTTTTCCATATTGCTTCTGTGGAGAGCTCAGGGAATGTTATGAGAACCGGGATCCAATGTTATTGGAACTCAGATGCTCAGATGGAATCCTGGCTGTGACAGATTTTAAGCCCTCCTTGGACATCAGTTTTGGCCACTTACACATACCCTTTGTTGGGAGAAGAAGGGGAAATGTGGATTTTCCCTAATAATGACTTTCTTGAAGTCCAGTGGTTGACTGGTGATAGGATCGTTCTATTAGATTAAGCCACGTCCTTGATCAAAGTGAGGTATATTAATGGGGACTTTAATTAGACCTGTGGAAATCTGGCATCCGCTTGAGCAAAGATTTCAACCATGTAGAGAAAGAAAGTCTGTCAAAAATGTGGAGGAGAAAAATTATGTAAGTCAGTAATGCTTAGAAGTGTATAGAGGAAAAATAAATTATATTTTTGAAGCTAGTTCAAGAAACTTCAGTAATTACGAGCCAGATGTATAGCACATAAAACATAGCTTTTCCATGGAAGCACATCTTGTAGTTAAAAGAGAATATACAAAAGAAGCTTAGCTCTTCATTTTTAAAGTGTGGCATTATCCTGCTCAGATATTCACTTCTCTTTTATCCATGACTCAGGATGAATATTAGGGGAAGGAGAAGGAGGGCTCGTATAGTTTCAGGAAGGGCCATGCAAAATGAATTTTTGAATGCAGAATGAAGGGATCTAGAGAACTACATTGATTGGGCCCTCTGACAGGCACATTATCTCATTTAATCTCCACCGTAACATTGTTGGATTGGCATTAACAGCCCCTGACTTCATAGGTGAGGAGGCTGAGGCTCAGAGAGATCAAGCAACTTGCCCAAATTCACACAACTAGTGAGAGTGAAAGCCAAAATGGAGCCCTAATCTGGTTTCCATGTTTTTCTGGCTGTGATTGTTTCACTACAAGAGATCACTGCCAACTTGGGTAACCTCATCTTTGTATTTGAAAATAAAAAAGTACTGACCTGGTTTTTATTCTTCAGGGTTTGTTTTTCCTTTTTTTCCCCGCAAAGGCAGAGAAAGAAAGCCTACATAATGTCATATGAATGCCTCACTCTTTGTTCATCGTCTTCCTTGGAATGATCTTTGTCAAACTGAAGACCGAGAGACTAGTCCTCAGGGGGTAAAAACCAGCCGAAAGGTAAACAGAAACAATACAGTGACCCCAAAGTTGACAAATTTGAGGAAGAACTCTGCTCCAGGTCAAGCTTGAGAGAGAGGGGAGACAGCCACCCATACTAGATGCATGACCAGCACTCTGCTGCTGTGGGCACCCATGCCAGCATCCATGGTGAGGTAATTCTAGAGAACAGCAGGACTCATTCATTCCACACGCCTTCCCAGACAGTTAGGGTAAACAACTTTCAGATGCATTTCCTGTTAGCTTAAAAAATTTTTTTTCCATAGTTGTACTAGTCAAATAGTATTTGAAAACTCCCTTTTTGTGTTTCATTTAAAAGTACTTTCTTTTGCAAGAGGTTTGCCGGATATGATATCATCGTAATTATTCCTTGACCAATTTTATCACCAACTATTTCAAATATAGACAGTTTATCCAGCTTTACAAGGTGGTTAGTGTCACTCTGGGAATGTCCAAAGTAGTGATGATGGAAACATTTCAATTCCACGGCCAGATCCTTCAGTGGGAGTAATGTGTGACCTCTCTGCCTGATGAACATTTACTGTGTAGCTTGGAGACAGAACTAATTGGTTGTATGTGGAGTCATGAGAAACACTTATAAAGTGGCTTTAAAAATCTGCAGTTGAAAACATGAAAGAAAATAACTACTTGACAGCTAGTCCTTACGCTGAGTTCTTCAGAGCAAACTGTTCAACATTGTTGCAAATGATGACACCTCCAAAATTATCCCTTGAGTCCCTAAATAGAGTTCAGAGTTCAGGGCTTCCCATTTCCCTGTCTCGGGCTTTTCTCAATGATTCTCAACTAGAGGAAGCAACCCTTCTGGGCTCCCCAGAGGTAGGTGTAGACAGAAAAAGCTGAATCCAGCTTTACAGAGATCTGCCCTTCTGTAGGATTCTTACCTCAAAGACGAGAGAAAAGAAGAGAGAAATGTTGGGGCGCCTGGGTGGCTCAGTCATTAAGCGTCTGCCTTCGGCTCAGGTCGTGGTCCCAGGGTCCTGGGATCGAGCCCCACATCGGGCTCCCTGCTCGGCGGGAAGCCTGCTTCTCCCTCTCCCCCTGCTTGTGTTCCCTCTCTTTCTCTCCCTCCCTGTCAAATAAAGTCTTTAAAAAAAAAAAAAAAAGAAAGAAATGTTGGCATCTTGGTAATAAATCACTTGAGACAATGCTAAGTCATTCTGAGAAAGGGATAAGGAAATAGACATTTAGTATTGAAGTTTCAAGGTAGAGATAGTGCCAGAACTTAGTTGGAAAGTGACATTTGCTGTAGATAAAGTTTATTGAGAGAGAGCAGTTTCCTATCATGAGAATTTTTTCAGTCTCATGAAATTTGGCAGCTTCCTTCTAAAGAAGTGGGGTAGAGGCCAGCACCACTGGCCAAAGTGGTTAGTTATTGGTGAGTGTATCGAGGTGTGAGGGTCTCACCTTTGTTCAAAGCAAATTCAGGCTGGCCCACCTCACTCATGGGACTCAAGAGCCCTCAGAGGTCCACGGAGGTGCCACTCATAAGCTTAACAGCAGAAGGATGAGCAGGGCACACCACATTATGTGGCAATAGTTGGGGAATGGCGTGCTGGAGCCTTTGGGATCCCTCAGCCCAGAAAACCTGGGAATCAGCCCCCTCCTGACCTAATCTAGACAACATGAGAGAAAACATGAGGCAAGATTACAAAGGGCATTGGCATTAAACTGACGCAGGGGAAACAAGATGTGAGACCTTGGCTTTCTTGACGATAAAATTGGGGCTAGCCTCTGACCACCGAGTGAATGTGACTGTTTGAAACAGAAGACTTCCCTTTGAGATGTGAGGTTGATTTGGCTCCAACACCCATTTCTTCCCTGATTGTCGGGGTTGATGGGGTTGTAAGGTTGCTTAGGTGGCTCACCTGGCTGGCTATGAGGAGGCTCTTTCCTTCCCAAGCCGGCATCCTCTCTTCTGTAACCCTTTGTGACCTACAGATACAACTTCTCTTCTAAACCTTCCAGCTTATGAGACTCCTCCTCCCCTCCTTCCCACTCTCACTTCTACAGAAAAGGCATCAAGATCAACCAGGGCCTCAGAGCCACATTTCAACTCTAAATGATTGTGGTTTGTTTTTACAATAAGGAGGAGGAGTGAGTGGGCACATACTCTTTTGGAATTTGAAAGAAATTTCCTTGCCTAGAGGGCTGATGACTTGGGCTTCAGTTCTCCCTTCCTTTCTAAATGTGCTTCTTAAGGAATAACCCAGAAAAACCATCCCTAGTCATCAGCAGTCAAACATGTGAAAATTGTGAGCTCATCTGAATCACCTTTCTAGTAAGGGCAGAACCAAGCAGAAGTCCGTTTGGGGCACCTGTTGAAGAATAGTAACTCTTGCCTTCAAGTGATCTTGAAGAGCTCATTTTCATTAGCAACGGAACAGAAGAGTACAGATTTTCCTTGACTTGCAATGGGTTTACACCCCAATAAACCCATAGGGAGTTGAAAATGCCATTGAGTCAAAAATGCATTTGATATACCTAACCTACATCATAGCTCAGTGTAGCCTACCTTAAAAATTCTCAGAATACTTACATTGGGCTACAGTTGAGCTAAATAATCTGACACAAAGACCATTTTATGATAAAACATTAAATATCTCATGTAATTTACTGAATACTATACTGAAAGTGAAGAGCAGGGTGGTTGTATGGGGACAGAATGGTGGTAAGTGTATCAGTTGTTCACCTTTGTCATCATGAGGCTGATGAGGAGCTGCGGCCACTGTCACTTCCCAGCTTCACAAGAGTATCACATGGTGTATCACTAGCCTGCAAAAAGATCAAAATCCAAATTTTGAAATATGGTTTCTACCAAATGCATATTGCTTCTCCACCATCATAAAGTGGACAAATCATAAGTCGAACAATCATGAGTCAGGGACCATCTGTATTAATAATCAAGATGAACACTATAAGAAACAAAAGGAAAAAATAACATACAGGGATGGGGGAAAAAGGTAGAAGAAAAGTAAAAAATTAATAAGGCTCTGAAAGCCTGATGTTACAGCTCAGTTTTAAAAAAATTTCATATTTTTATATGAAATTCCATTCACCAAAGACTTTCTGGGGGGTTTATTGTGTCCTAGGCAATCTGCTAAGTTCAGGAAATAGAAAGATGAGTAAGACCAAATCTCTCTCCCAGAAAAACTATGTTAAGCACACAGTAAACATTCAATAAATGTCAGTTCTCTTTTTCTGCTAGTGAGAGAAATTCTGAACTAATGAATATTTATTGTGGATGGCTGAGGGTTTCTAAAAATAGTACACTCTGGAAGAGAAGGCTAGCTCTCCCCCAAATACATCCTCATCTCCTATGACCAAGCACATTAATAGACTACATTTCCCAGCCCCCTTTGCAAATAAGTGTGACCATGTGATTAAGTTCTAGCCAATGGCATGTGATCAGAAGTAATGAGTTGTTTCTGGGCTGAGGATTTTTAATAAATGGCTGTACCTTCTCTGACCAGTTTCTTGATTACCTCATCATGTATAATAGACAATTTTATCACAGGCGAAGGTAGAAGATGTGACCCATCCCTGAAGAAGTTTTTAATAGGGGGCTGGGCATGATCAAATTTGTCACAAGTAAAAATTTCCTGAAGACACGTAGGAGATGGTTTGCCGCAGGGCAAGACCACAGGGCAAGAAGACAAGTTAACAGGCTACCGCAAAAATTCAGGTGAGAAATGATGCGGGTCTGAATTCAGCAATGCCTCTGGGTGTGAAGCAAAGGAGGCTAATTAAAAATTATATCTTCAGACCTCAGTTGCTAGAAGTTGTCGGAAGGCAGATGGGATTGGGAAACATGCCTGTAATCCCGAGACACAGCCAGGAAGAAAGGCTCCTACCACTTTTTCCACTTCTTCCTCTTCCTCATGCTCCTTGTTCTCCCCACGCCCGATTATTTTCCATTTTTCAAACATCAGGATATACCCCTGAGTGCACATACAAGGGAGTCGACGTTAGTGAAAATTCCAAATCCTATGATTGCACTCCAATACAAACCATAGTCAAATACCACTAAAAATTATTTATAAAAATGTCTTTAGTCAGCAGCTCCTTAACTAGTCATTGGAAGGAATCTCACTAGAGAAAAATACTAATAAATAGAAAGCACTCAAAGGGGAACAAGCATAAGGAAGTTTTAGTCTAGGATTGGGAAAAGCAGAACAGAAAAAGATAAGGAGGAAAATATTTAAACGCATCACTTATAAAATTTTTTAATGGAAGGAAAATGGATGAAAAACAGATTTGAGGCTTAAGAACTGAGTTAGGCACTAGGATACTGCAAAGGGCTTGATGCCCTAAATCATTGCCAGGATACGGGTCTTAATTAGGCAATTGAAATATTTTCAATAATCCACTATAGCAAAGCGCACTAGCATTGTCAGTCCGAACATCAGAAATTGAAATGATATCTCTTGACCTTGATTTTATAAAGATGTTTTTCCTAGATCAAAGTAAGGAGTGCCTTTGCAAAAGTTCAGAAATATACTGTTTCCCGATTTAGCATCTTTCCTTTGACCTCACATTCAGCTGTACAACTGTGGTACTCCTTTAGGTATCTATTAATATTCCTAGCACTTACTATATGATTGATTTGTGAATCCTAAATTAGCTATTCAAACTTTTAAGAAAAACTACAAGCCCAATGTATAACTCTTTAACAACATCAATTTAGGAAAGAGACAAATTATTTTGGCAGCCCTGAGAGGTTCTAGCTTTGATTATAAGGAAAGGAAAATTTTTTAAAAATGCCTTTCTGTCTCATAGTGTTCTTAGTAGACAGAAAAATAGTTCATACTTTGAAGATAAAATGTAGAGTCAGATTCAGAAGGAAAATATCTGCCAATAGAAACAGCAATGAGAATTAGTTAAATATCCTGGAAAAGTAAGATTTAGCCCAACTCTGTTGATATTACTTAGTAAGATTGGACACCAGAATTGGCAAAAAAATATTTCTTATTCAACTATTTTATGGAAATCCTATGAAAATAATGGGAAACAGAAACATTTAATTGCTTCACCAGAGAGAATGTGCATTCCTTCTCTTCTACCCTCAACATTCTCTGAATCTATAGAAAAGTTTTGGAAGGAGAATACATTTTAAAAATCCTCAATATGTGAAACAGATATGAAAGTTAACTGTGAAGCAAGGTTTTATATAGCAAACTTTTTTCCGCTGACTTTCTTCTTAAAATGGAATCGATACATTCTACTGCTTCAAAACACAAATGACTTCCAAAAGGAAATAAAAATTGAACCCAAGAATGCCACGCATCTCCTCTATAGCATGAATTTAAAGTAAATTAAATTGGCTATGTTACTCATAGTAACACAAAAATAAGAATGCCATGAGTGAAAGTTACCGAAATGTGAAGCCACTGGGCGAGGGTGTGGCATTTGCAAGCACCCCAGGCTTACCAATATGGTCCTAATTCCCATGGATATGAGTCTGTCCCAATTCAGGTTTCCAGTTTATGGCTTGTTTTAAGGCTTGCTGCCACTTACTAACTTCTATAAGCTGAGTTTGCATGAATTTATTGCTCCGTGATCATTAAATTGTTTAGGACTGGTTATTAGCACTAAGTGAATGAGCCACTATACAGTAATAACTACAGCAGGGCTGCTTTAAAGGTGTGGTCTCAAAACTTTTGGTACCAGTCTTAGGGCAGAAACTCAGACTAACCATCAAGGAGCATCTTGTTCAGCTACAAATAGACCAAAGTAATCAAAGGTGGATCAGAATTGCTTATTTATTTATTTATTTATTTATTTATTTATTTATTTATTTGAGAGATTGAGAGAGAGAGAGAGCACAAGCAGAAGGAGAGGGAGAAGCAGGTTCTCCGCTGAGCAGGGAGCCCAACGCGGGGCTCCATCCCAGGACCTCAGGATCATGACCTGAGCCAAAGGCAGCCGCTTAACCAACTGAGCCACCCAGGCGCCCCCAGAATTGTTTTTTAAAAGTCTCTCACCATAAGTAATTGAAAAGCACTGGTCTACACTGAATCAGGAGATAGAATCCTAGTCCATGTGTCTGCAGGTGGGGACAAGAAGATGCCAGATGAAGAGGGAAGAAATACTTTGATGATCTCAAAGTGTGTTTTTTTTAAAAAACTAAAATTTCCAAAGGGCAATGGGAACTTCTAAAACCACGGTCCACCTTCTGTATTTAGAATGTGGGGTCTAGTCAGAGGAAAACCATGTAGCCTAATGGTCAGTCCGACCGCTAATTTTCAAAATTGGTTACTAATGGTGAGTAGCACATAATACAAAGTCAATAAATCACCCAAAATCATATCATCCACAGATAATCATGCTAATATTTTGAGGAAAGCTTTTCTAAATTGTTTCCTGTATCGTGCAGTTCACTTAATACATCATGATTATCTCGCAAAGTCAATAAATATAGTTTTCCATCAACACTGTTAATAACTACAGAATATTCCATTTTATGAATATTCTATAATTTGTTTAACCAATCTGCAACTGTTGTGTATTTAGATTATTTATATATATCTTTCCATCTTTTTACTTTTAATCTCTTTGTGTCTTTATAAAGTGTGTTTTTTGTAGGCATGTATATTTGATCTTACTTTTTAATTCAATCTACAATCTCTACCTTTTAATTGGAGTATTAGACTATTCATGTTTAATGTTATTATTGATATGGTTGGGTTTAAATTTACCATCTTGCCTTTGTTTTCTATTTATCCCTCTGTGTTTTGTTTCCTTTCTCTTATTTTTCTCCCTTTTATTGTATTGAATATTTTCACAATTCCATTCAATCTCCTTTGTTGGCTTATTACCTCTGTTTGTTGTGTTATTATAGTAGTTGCTTAAGGTTTATAGTTTATGGGCACCTGGGTGGCTCAATCAGTTAAGCGGCTGCCTTCGGCTCAGGTCATGATCCCAGGGTCCTGGGACCGAGTCCCACATCGGGCTCCCTGCTCAGCGGGGAGTCTGCTTCTTCCTCTATCCCTCCCCGCTTCTGTGTGCACTCTTTCTCTCTCTCTCTCATGCTGTCTCATGTTCTCTTTCTCAAATAAATGAAATCTTTAAAATATAAGGTTTATAGTTTTCATATTTTACTGCTCAAAGTGTACTTTCAAGTGATACTATGTCATTTCACATATAGTAAAAATTTCACATTTCTCTCCTGCTGGCCTTTGTGCCACTTTTGTCTATACATTTTGCTTCTATGTATGTCATAAACCCACATAGATAGTCATGATTTTTGCTTTGCACAATTATCTTTTAAAGAGACTTCAATGATAAAAAAAAAAAAGTCTCTTATGTTTATCCACATATATATGTTTCAGTGTTCTTTTGTTACCTTTTCTATTGTTCTTTGTTTAGATCAAGATTTCCAGCTGGCATCATTTTTCTTCTGCCTAAGAGACCTGCCTCAGCATCTCTTATATGAGAGTTTGTCTGATGGTGATCACCCCTTTCTAGTTTTGTGCATCTCAAAATGTCTTTGTTTGGTCTTGGTTTGTGAAGGATAATTTTCCTGGGTATAGAATATGAGGTTGAAAGATTTTTTTTTTCTTTCAGTACATTAAATACAATACACTATCTTTTGGCATGAATTGCTTTGGTAAGAAATCTTCCATCCTCCTCTTCCCTGTTTCTTTGTGTGTTATGTGTTTCTCTTCCTCTGACTGCTTTTTTTTTTTTTAAAGATTATTTATTTATTTATTTGACAGAGAGAGAGAGCATAAGCAGGTGTAGCAGGTAGAGGGAGAGGGAGAAGCAGACTCCCTGCTGAGCAAGGAGCCCGATGCGGGGCTTGATCCCAGGACCCTGGGATCATGACCTGAGCCGAAGGCAGTTGCTTAACCAACTGAGCCACCCAGGCCCCCCCTTTGACTCTTTTAAGATTTATCTCTATCACTGTTTTTCAACAATATGGTTATGTTGGACATTGTATTCTTCTTTATGTTATTGTGCTGGAGGATTGTTGAGCTTCTTGAATATACAGGCTGCCAGTTTTTATCAGAGTTTCAGCTATTACTTTTCAAATATGTTTCCTATGCTCCCTCGTTCCCTTTCACAGACTCCAGTTCTATGTAGATATAGCGCCACTTAATCACGTCGCACGGTTCCCTGAGGCTCTCTTTTCATTTTCAGGAAATTATTTTCTCTCTGTGTGTTTCCAGTAGTTTCCTTGGTGTGTTTTCAAGTTCACCAATTGTCTTAGCTGGGGCTGCCATAACAAAATGCCATAGACTGATTGGCTTAAATGATAAACATGTGTTTCTCACAATTGGGAGGCCGAGAAGTTGATTTGATTCCTGCAGAGAGCCCTCCTCCTGGTGTGCGGAGGCCACCTTCTCACTGTGTCCTCACTTGGTGGAGAGGGAGTGATCCCTCTCTCATCCTCTTTTTATAAAGTCACAAATCCCATTATAGGGGCCCCACCCCATGACCTCACTTAACCCTAATTACCTCCCAAAGGCCCATCTCCAAAAAACCCTCACATCTGGGGTTAGAGCTTCAATATACAAATTTGGTGGTGGTGGTGGTTGTTGGTGGGGGGACACAATTCAGTCCATGGCACTAATCGTCATCTGGGGGGCAATTTCTAATCTGCTATTAATCCCATCTAGTATGTTTTTAATCTCAGACATTATAGTTTTCATTAGAAATGAAAGAGAAGTTTGGTTTGTGTCTCTTTTTTTTGTACCTTATGTCTTTGTATCTTTATGTCTTCCAGGTGCAAATTTTCCTCTAGCTTCTTGAACTTATAAAATACAGTCATAACAACACTACCATCTGGTCATTTCTGGCTTGATGTACATTTTTTTTATCATTAGGGGTTGTATTTTCCTGCTTCTTAGTATGCCTTCATCAAATGCTTAACATTGCGATTTTTAACTTGTTGGGTTCTGGGTATTTTTGTATTCCTCTAAGTATTCCTGAGCTTTGTTCTGGAACACAGTTAAGGTACTTGAAGACAGTTTTAATCTTTCAGATCGTACTTTTAAGTTTTGTCAAGTAGGTCCAGAACAGTGTTTCACCTGGCCCTACCTTTTCTCTACTACCGAGGGCACATGCTATCCCAGTACTGTTACTGAGACAGAGGCCTTCTGGGCACTCTGCCATAATTCCATGAATTATGAGGTCTTCTACCTTGGCTTGTTGGAACATGAACTATTCCTGACTGTATGAGAACAGGCCGGCATTTCTTCTGTATCTTGTCGGTGGTTTTTTTCCAGGTCTCAGGTAATTTATTCACACACGTTCCCTAATCAGTACTCAGCTGAAGACTTAAGGCGGAGCCCTCTGCAGAACTCCCCCTCTGTGCTTCTCTCTCCTCTCGGGGAATTTCCCCAGCAAGCTCCAGTCACCTTGGCCTTCCCAGGCTCCTATTTCCAGTTCTTCAACTCAGGTCGACCTCTGAGCTCTGCCTCAGTTCCCCCTCCTGGGCTCCATCCTGAAACCTCTATGTACACAGTAAAGCTAGAGTGACCATCACCCTCACCTCCCTGCTTCCCGCTTTACAAGGATCTCCCTACTTTGTAAAGTCTTAGAAAGCTTTGATTCCTATACGGTTTTCCAGTGTTTTGGTTGTTTCAGGCTGGAGGGTAAATACAGTTCCTCTCACTCCATCTTGACTGAAAGTGTCCTTTTTATTGATTTTTAAATTACTTTATATATTAAGAACCTCAACCTTTCATCTCTCTTATATATTGAGGGCTGGAGGCTCTATTGAACTGTCTTTGTGGAGTCAGTCCCGGAGCCCAGGTCAAAAGGAAGAAAACCAAGAAAGTATAAAACTCATATGGGTCCAAAGTCTGAGCTAGACATAAGCTAAATTGGTTTTCTCATTGGGAAGTTGTATAACAGTGATAGGTCATGTACTCAATTGGATTTCTATGTAATAGGAGACTTTGATAAATATACACCGAGAAATAAACTCTCCTGGAAATAGGTCGGGTCTATATGTTCAAGCAAATTAAAAACAAAATAAAAACAGCTAAATATGAAATAACTGAATTTAATTATTTAATTCATTTCTTCATCTAATAAAGATATTAAGCATTTACTATGTGCCTAGGGCTTTTTAAAACACAATTAATATCATTTGATATTAAATATGAATTACATACACTTCACTTGACACATGTCCAGAGGAAGGTACATCACTGACACCTGCTAAATGTAAGTGGTAGCAAGCATCAGGAGAGCTTTCAACCCTGTGAGGCACAGACAGACTTATTTTCAGTTACTGTTTGCCCTGAGAGGTTGAAGAAAAATAAAAGCAGATTGTTTTCAAATGAGGGCAAATAAGAGTTTATTGCAAATGTGTCACTTAACTATCAAAAGAAGGTGGGTGGGGAGAGGGGGTAACTGGGTGATGGGCATTCAGGAGGGCACTTGATGGAATGAGCACTCGGTGCTACATGCAACTCATGAATCACTAAACTCTACCTCTGAAACTAATCATAAACTAAATGGTAATTAATTGATTTTAAATAAATAAATAAAGAAAGAAATATGGAAATATTTTGCCCCTAGTAAACTATGTATAGTGTTAGTGTATCAGGTATCTATATTAAGAAATTCAGTACTTCAAAGATGACTAATTCTGCCATTTAAATCTCCGTAGTACTTTGTTCAGAATGAAAGTTATGACATTTCCAAAGTTATAGATGTTGCACCCGAGGGTAAAAACGGTCCAAAAATTTTAGGTTTGGATTATTTATTAGAATACAGTTAAATTTCAGTATGATATCCCGAAGTACAGGCAGATTCCCCCAATTTCACCTAATTATTTTCATTACCAACCCAACATAATCAATACAACGCATATCAGTATCCACTATAATTAAGTCATTTGCTACAATTAATGATCACAAATTGCTTGTTAATAGACTCTTTAGTTTAGAATAATTTTACGTTTACAGAAAAACTGCAGACAATACAGAGTTCCCATACACCAGCCCCCCCCAAATAATTTCCCTTAATGTTAACCTTTTACATAAACTACTATGGTACATGCGCCAAAATAAGGAACAAAACATTGGCACATAACTAGTAACTAAACGCCAGTTGTGTGGAAAAACTCAAAAATTATTCACGTGGGTGTAAACCTATGCTTTTTTTAAGGAAAAACTACTAGCATGTTGGCTAATACTACCGTTAACTTCTAGAGATTAGCTCTTGCATTGGGTTATTAGAAGAGTTGAAAGTAAATTGATTTGGACAGAATCTAAAATGAAATCTTGGATGAGAGCTGTTGTGCCTCTGTAGGCTGAACTTGAACTTGAGGGACACAGCAGCAGGTCACCTGGGTGGCTCAGTCTGTTAAAGCGTCCAGCTCTTGCTCTCAGCTCAGGTCATATCTCAGGGTGGGATCGAGCCCTGCATCAGGCTCCACGCTCAGCTTGGAGTCTGCTTGTCCCTCTCCCTCTGCTCCTTGCCCCACTTGCTCTCTCTCAGATAAATAAAATCCTTAAAGAAAAAAAATAGGCACAGCAGCACCATTAAGTGCCAGCTGACTCCAGGAAAGTTGATTTTCCAGTTTTTCCAACTGGAAAGGATTTTCCAAGGATTTTGAAGTGCTTTGGATTTACTTTTTTTTTTTAATGCAATAAAAATTTGAGTAAATTGTAATTTGCTCAAATTGTACTTATCCTTACATTTTCTTAACAAAGACAAGGGTTCATTACTTGGCAAAATATTTTTTTTTCTGTTTATGTATTAATGCACACATAAAAGTAATCAAATCACACTTATATTTGCATTTTTGTGAATGGCCTTTATTGAAAAGAATAAGATTTTGTGAAATCTTATTGGATTTCTATGTAATAGGAGACTTTGATAAATATACACCGAGAAATAAACTCGTGGTGGAAAATCTGGGATGTATAGCTTTTGTCTCCATGGCAACCAACTAACTGGTTGCACCTGGCCCTCCAGGGTAATTAATTTCTTGTGTGCTGGGATGGTCTGCTGCTTGTCAAGGCCAGCAAAAAAAGAAACAAGATGACCTTTCTTTAAAACAAAACAAACTTAAATCTCACATAGAGGAATTAGACTTTGGGGTATGCTCTAATTTCACTCTTGCAGTGGGTTTTAGATTTGAGCAATAAAATGAGAGGCCAGATTTTGAGTTCCGTTGTTTCAGAGAGATTATGTCAGCCATATTTGTAGGATCTAAAGGATTTTTTTCCCTGCTTGAATTAATTCAGCTAAACCAATACCTGTTTATGGGTATATACATGCACAATGTGCTTCACCTAAAAAGAGAAGGGAAATATCAGAGATCTATTTACTAAATATCCAAAAACTGGCTATCTTTAGCTATGATGGCACCTTAGGACCACCTGAACTCTTTTAAAACAAACCAGTGTCTGAGCCCCATCCTTCAGAAATTCCGATTTAATTCATTCGGGGTGGGGCCCAGGTGCCAGTAGTTTTCAAAAGCTGATTTGAATGTGTAACCATAATTAAGAATCAGGATTAGATAGTATGTATACTAACTTAGTTAGCTTTGACCCAATGAAGTAAATTCTTTGTAGATAAAGATTGGGTAAATATATGATATTTATTAAAGTGAGTTACTGTTAGTTACTTAATATCCCTTCTGTGCTACAAACAGATGAAAGCTTCAGGGAATGCTTCAGGTAGTAGATTTAAAAGATTATGTTCTTTCTGGTTTGGGATTTTTTTTTTTAAATCCAACTGAGATATAATTTAAATTTGGGGGATATACCTTCCATCTGAGGAAGTTATATGTCTGAATCTCAGTGAGCCTCATTTTAGAAAGTTTTCCCAGCTGTATGCTGGACCCAGATCCGAGTATAAAATTTTCAGAAATTTTGCTAGGTGGCCCTTAAATTGTTAGTAGCTTGAAATTGGCCCTGGTGGGAATATTTACACCATAGTAATTAGCAAATGTTTACAAATCAGGACTTCATTTCTTCTGGAGAGTTGTTAAATATCTACCTGTAAACTACTGGTTTTCAACTATGAAGGTGAGATCAAAGGGGCAAAATTTGACTGGGCTTCAAATATTTGTCAACTTCTTGTTTTTGCAGATATGGAAACTGAGGCTCAGAGAGTTTAAATGACTTGTTGAGAAAATTGTTGGTGGACCCAAGAATAGTAGTCAGTTCACTAGAGTGTCTATCATATCTGTCCTGATTCCAGTCTATACAGCAAATGCTTTGAAATGTAAGCTCATAATTTTACAAATAAGCATCCATCCACACAATATTATTTTAGGGGCACAAGGTATTTGTTGTTAAGATGTCAAAATCCTAGAAAAACTATAATACATCTAGACAATGGGATACTATGCATCCGTAAGAAAGAATGAGAGACTTCTGTGTACTGATATGGGAAGATCTCCTGTGTACATTTATAAGAGAAGCAAGCAAGGTATAGAACAGTATAGTGATGTGCTATCTTTTGTTGACGATGGAAGAAATAAGAATGTACATGATTGTATTTGCAAAAAACGAAATACTAAGGATAAGCAAGAACCTAATAAAAATGGCTCCTCAATAGGATGCTAAGGAAACAGGGCAGCAGAGACAAGATGTCTCTGTGTTGAAAACCAAATGAAGGCTTTGACAACTAACAGCTGGTAACAACCCACAGTGTTCCTTATAAACATAAACAATTTCACAGAATTTCAACATCAGATGAGGTCACACCATGACCATGATGGAACCAAGCCCAAATAAGACCATTCTGTATTATGTCTGAACGTAGACAAAAAACAAGGACACCATGCAACCACAAAAGCAACAAAATATCCTTCTCTCCTTGCTAACATGAGTAACTAGTCTTTCTCTACCATGACAACTCTAGCTCCATTTCGTTCCTCCTGCCTCCTAGATAAAAATTCTCAATCACTGAATGGTCCCCATTGCCTTCTAGCACCTAACTTGGCCATTGGTTAAGTTTGGGAACATCCCAAAGCATAATCATTCTAGAATGTATGGAGCTTATGAATAAATAATAATAAATTCATAAAAGAGAAAGCAGAGTTATACCAACTTGATTTTATTATTATCTAATATAATGAGCCATATCACTGTATTTTCAATAAGTACAAAGAAACTAAGTGAACACCATACCAATCAGAAATGGTGTAAGAGATGATGAAATGGAAGTAAATTGAGAAAGACATATTTGACTACAAAATTTAGCTCACAGCTTGGAATCTTCTCTAGTTAAAAATAAGTGGTCTTCTTTTGGGCCAGTGTGAATAAGCTCAAAATAAGTATTTAACATGCTTGCCAGGCTCTTTTGACTTCATCTCTGCAATGAGGTGAGTAGTATTCTTCATTCAGCACCCAGTCTCTGAACATCAACTCTGTACCAAGCATGAAGGATTCAAAGATGAATAGGATCTGGTCCCAGAATTTGCTTCCTAAAAGGTGAGCCTTCCTTCTCCTTCCTCCTCCTTCTCAGTTCTGTTCAGACATCTACTACCGAGAAAAGCTTCTCTGCAGTTACTTGAACCGTGTCTGCCTTCTGTCTCCAAGCATGACTAGTGGCTCTTGGAAGAGAGGGACTACATGTGTCCTAATCACCATTACATTCCCAGTGCCCAGCAAAACATCTGATACAAGTAGACTCTTGTATTAGGTTGAATAATGTCCCCCACCCCCACCCCAGGGTTCACATCCACCCGGAACCTTAGAATATGACCTTATTTGGAAATAGGGTCTTTACAGATGTAGTTAGTTAAGATAAGGTCATACTGAATTAGGTGAGCCTTAAATCCAACATGACTGGTGTCCTTATAAGAAGAGAAGATACACAGAGGCATGCATACAGAAGGAAGGAGTTCACGTGATGACAGGAGAGAGTGGGGTGAAGTTGCTGCAAGACAAAGAAAGCCAAGGATTGCAAGAAGCCACCAGAAGTCAGGAAGACTCAAAGAAGAGAAGAGAAGGAAAAATTTGCAATGGCTTTCTCAGGTTTTCAAGATCTTTTTGAAAGCATTAAGAACCTAGGTCTCCAAGCAACTTGGAAGGCATATGGCACAGTAGTTAAGGAACAGGACTTCCAACCAGACTCTCTGGGCTTGAGTCCGGGTCCTACCACTTGCTACACTTAGAGTGTTAGGCCAGTGACTTAACCTCTCTGTGCTCAGTTTCCACATCTGTAAAATGAGGAAAGTGATAATCACTACCCTTGATTGTGAAGAAGATTTAATGAGAATAGACACGTAAAGTATGAACCTGCACTATTGAACATATAGCCATGAGCCATACATGACTATTGACCACTTGAAATAATGGCTCCTCCAAATTGAGATGTGCTTTAAGTAAAATTCACACCAGATTTTGAATGCTTAGTATGAAGAAAAGAATACAAACATCTCGTTAGTATTCCTTTTAGATTAATCACATGTTGAAATGAGAATATTTTTAATGTGTTGGATCCAAGAAAATACATTATTAAAGTTAACTTCATCTTTTGTTTGAATGAGTGTGTGTGTATGTGTCTACTAGAAAGTTTAAAATTACATATATGGTTCAAATGCACAGCTCACATTATACTTTTATTGAACAGCCCTGGAATAAATTATGTCTGGGCACAAACAAAATTACTTCCATTTAATATGTAGAATCATTATAAAATTTTAATGTTGGATACTGATTCAGCAGCAGGATATGGGGCGCCTGGGGCTCAGTCGGTTAAGCATCTGCCTTAGGCTCAGGTCATGATCCTGGATTCCCAGATTGAGCCCCACATCAAGCCCCACATTGGGCCCCCTGCTCAGTGGGGAGTCTGCTACTCCCTCTGCCCCTCCTCCCGTTTGTGCTCTCTCTCTTGTGCACGTGCTCTCTCTCTCTCAAATAAATAAAATCTTAAAAAAAAAGAAGCAGGATGTAAAAGATTAATGTGGGGGCAGTGAAATAATTCTGTGCATAAGAAAGATTCTGTAGTGTTATTGGCCCACTAGAGACGCCTCTCTCATGTCATTTGTCTGTTCTCCCTCAGTTACCAGTAAGTGAGCACTTGCTACGTGTCAGGCTTTATACTAAGTATTTGGCACTCACCGTCTCATTGAATAATATAGGCTATGATTTGCTAATCACATACATAGCTTACGATACATAATGTGTTATTGAGAGCTGATGTCAAGGTTTCTATTATGTTAGTATACATCACTTGCTCTTGAACGATGATACTCCCTAGGAAAGAAATGGCAGTCACAGCAAATGTGTCCCTGTCCCAGCCCTAGTGAACACCTCTGATCCCAGTATGTCCTTGGGAATGTGATTCAGATCTGAACATTATCTGATTCATCTTAGTGGGAAAAGGGCAAAAATCCCTTCTGGAAAAAGAGCAGAAGACTTGAAAACCTTCTAAAGCCTGGCATTTCCTGGAAGCACCACTGACCCTTAAACCTTAAAGCTCCATGCCCTCCAGACCTGAAATAGAAATTGACTTAAAGAGTATTTCTTTTCTTTTGAGTTGAGGTGCTGAAAAAAATCCTCCCCACCCAGTTTCTTTTATATTTCAATTGAATTAATCCCTAAAGGAATTTTCATCTCCCATCAATAGGTGATATAAAGCCATGGCATCTACACAGAGTCAAGAAAAAGGGAAGAAACAAGTGTCAATCTTGTCTCTGTTGGGGTGACATCTAAGCTGTGTACTCTTCGCAGAAATAAGATGGGGCATTAGATTTTCTTGGCATTGAATTTGTAGTCCCTGAGCCAAAAGGAGCAAAACCATTGTGCGTTTTGGATAAGGCTTTATGGCGTTATCTCTGGAAGATACCAGAGTGATGGTACCTCTTTCCATTTACACTGGGCACCAGAACAACCTCTTCTTCCTTGTTGCAAGATAGAATGAGAATGAGAAAACTGGCTGGGGCTGCTGGAGTGAGAGTGGATGAGGGATACTGGTTAGATACCTTTTTTGCAGTGCCTCTGGAGAGGGCCCAGGTAAGTTCAAGAGCTGGATAGTAGGAATTTGAGAGTGTTTTTCATTTGGGCTGGATATTTGTAAGAATGGGAATATCTTACTGGGGGACTTTCTCAAATTCCTGCGACCAAGTCTATAGACTTGTTTCCTTTTCCTTCATCCTTAACATCTTCTTTTCTGTAGAATAAAGAGATGACCCCTCCACCTCTGAAGGCCAGTCCTCCATGTTCAGATTGGCTTTGTTTTCTTCCAGTCTTCCCTTTACAGTGTGGTTCCTCTGGAACCCCACAGTCTCTCCCAGGAGCTGTTCTTTCTTTCTTCTACCCTTCATGACTGAGTTGTCTGTACTTGCTGTTTCTGCTTCCCCACCTGCTCTGTCCCCATGTAATACTACTTCTACTGAATAGTTCTCAGGGAGAGAGACCCAGATGGCCAAATCCAATGGCTGTTTTGCCATTTTTATATTGCTTGGAATCCCAGTAATATTCCAGTTGACTCCCACCATCTTGAAATATTTCTTCCCCCGTGACACAACAGTTTTTTGGCTTTCCAGTAACCTCCCTGCCCCACCTCAGACTTTTTCGCTGGACTTTTAATATTGGAATAATACAAGGTTCACCACTAGGCCTAAATGTCTTCTTCCTTGATTCTTTTCCAAGGCTATCTTACCCATGCCTGGGGCTCCTCATGTCCAATTGTTCACTCTGAATTTTGTCTCCAGCTCAAATCTCTCTTCCAAGTCCAGACAGATGGTATATCCAACTATCTACTCAGCTTTTCCACTTGAATGTCTCAGAGTCCCCTCAAATCCCCAATCTCTCTCCATGCCCTTCTCCCCATGCCATCCCAGTCCTGGCCCTGCTGAGATGGCATACACTGGTTCTTTCCCAGCACATGCCATCTAAGGGATGGTTCCACTCTCCACCCAAAACACAAGTAGAAACCCAAGCCTCATATTTTGTATTTCTTTCTTCCTCACCCCTTCTATCCAATTAATCACCAATTTCCACTTTATCTGAACGACCCTACTGGGCTCATGCAAAAAGCCTTTTTACTGGTGTCCCCCACCCACACTCCTCCAACTAAAATCCCACAATATAGCCAAGATGAATCTCAACATTCACACACATTGAAATCTCAACATTCACACACATTAATTCATCCCCTTACGTAAAACTCTAAAATTGCCTTTTATTTCTGTTTGGATATGTCTCAATCCTTAAAAGAGCTCACAAGCCCCTACATTATCTGGCCCACTGTCCACTAGCCTCTCTCATGCCCATCTCCCCCTACCTCCTCTCTCTCCCACCACACCCATTTGGGGGCTCATCCACAAAGCCACACTCATTTCTGCTCAGAATCGTCACATATTTAATCCTCCCTTTCTTCCAACTCCTCTCCCTACGCCTGTGCACCCTTCAGATCTCAGCTGAATTGTGTGTGTGTGTGTGTGTGTGTTGGATTCATATCCCCCAACAAGACCAGTTCCCTATGATACATGCTTTTTCATATAAGTATTTGAATCTTCACTCTCTGATCTTTTAAGCCTTTTGAGAATTATAGCTAAATTGCTAATGATATATGTGCTGCTGAAGTGAACACATTAAATTACTAATTATAAAATTAGTATTTCAATGCTCATTTCTCCTCTCCATGAAGACAGAGAGAAAATTGTTTGTTTGTTTTACTGCTGACTCTCTTTACATAGCACGTAGAAGTTATCTCATAAATACCTGTTCAGTGAATAACCAACATCCAGATGACACAGGGAGAAGACAAGAATTTTCTTAAATATATGTCTACAATATTGCATGCTTTATCATTTATTTTTAAGTGAATTTTAAATGAAGTTACAGATAGTTAAGTAAAAATTTGAGCGATTAAAGGATTTCTGAAGTCAACCCATGATTACATAAATTTACAGTAATTTATGACCTACTGCCATCACAGTTAAACAGAAGGGGGCAAATGAGTAGAATAGAGAACAAAGGAAGAATTTTAAAAATCAATAACAGTAGTAGTTGCAGTACTAAACCATTATTGACAACTTTACAGCTATGTATCTCCCTTAAAACTACAAATATAGATATCTTAATTTAATCCCTTTGAATGCAAGCTTTTTTTCATTATTGCCCCATTAGGAGCCATTTTATTTGTTTTCTACTCACCCTCCCCCCAATCCCAAGACATTTTAATACTGCAGATATACTATATATCTATGTATAGCATGTATATCTATGCTTTATGCATTAAAAAGTAAAATTTTTTATTCCCTGAGAACAAATTATGGTTCCCTTTGGGGTGATATTACCCCTGTTGAGAATGTATGAGTCAGAGTGATTGTCTCAACATAACAAGGGACATCAACAAATTAATAAGCACCCTTAAATTGATTTGTCAGAGGGCTGAAAAAATGTAGACCATGTCATTGCTGTCTTCCCACCTCTAGAAAGTTGTCTCCAGTTAGCCAGCTTGATATATGGAGCAAATTATCTGGCTATGGTAGCACACAGTTCCATGTGGGCACTAATGGCTCAATCAATGCTGTCTTTAGGCACAGGGGGGTATTTCATCCAGAACTAATTGTCCGATATTGGATCCCCAAATTACTGCAAACTTTGACAGCCCAGAATATTATTGAACCAAATGCAAGCTTGAGAATATAATAATATTAGCACAAAGCAAAGAATTTCTGGGTAGAAGGTAGAAGGTTTTTACTCAACTTACTGTTGTTACTATGAAATATAGAATCAGGGAGAAAGTATTAAACAGATATTATTTTGAGCAGATATACTTTTCGGGATAAAACAGCCTATTACCAATGATCATATTACTAAACATCTAAGAGTCAATCGTAGTTATCACTTGAATCCCTTTCAGTGATTGATACATTTGCTACATTTCCCCTGCCAAAAATGTCTTTCCCTGGACCTCTTTTCGAATCTTTTAAGAAAGCTTTTTTAAAAATTAAGAGTTGCATGTGTATAAGTCCGACTTTTTTATTGAGCAGGTCTTAAGGCTTTGAGGGACTTTGGGCTGGAAACCATGGGAATGGCTTTTGTAAATATCACATTAGCATAATAAGCAGCAGATTTTGGTTTTGCAGTGGGAATACACATTATCCAGTACTAAAAATAGATTATTGAGATTATCTTGAAATGAACTTCAGTAATCCCAGCACATAAAATGGAGCATATGGAAAAATCTTGTGTTCCAAGGGAGTTTCCCGCTCTGAGAACTAAGCAGGTGTGCTGTTGGACGCATTGTTTACCTAACTTTCAGACCTCTGAGACAAAATAGCTTCTTTTCATTTATGGTAAGATTCACAAAAGAAAAGGACCTCATCTCACTTGATTATCTGAAATTATGTAATTGTCTTGGAAGAAAAGCAAGAAGGACAGCAGTAAATAAATGGTTCCTTTTTTTAATTCCTTTTTTCAAAAAGATTTTATTTTAGAGAGAGAGAGAGAGAGTAATCGTGAGCAGGGGGAGAGACAGAGTGGGAGGGAGAGGGAAAGCAGACTCTGTGCTGAGCTCAGCTGAGCACAGAGCTGGATGTAGGGCTTGAGGCAGGGCTGGATTCTCCCAACCCTGAGATCATGACCTCAGCTGAAATCAAGAGTCTGATGCTTAACAGACTGAGCCACCCAGGCACCCCACAAATGGTTCATTTTATATGCGCTGAAGTATTAAGCACTATATTCTCCACAAACCTATAGAATATAGGGGAGACAAACAGAAACTCTGGGCTATAAATTGACCTGTCCCAAGAAGGCTTTTTAAATTTAAACCACACATCTTCACTAATTCTGATCCCTTCTTCTACTGGTACCAGCTGTCACTTCCAAACTCCCAACCTGGAGACCTGGACCCCTTTTAGGGTATACCCCACTCTCACACCCTTCTGAACATCCCTTTGAATAAACTATTTCAAGAACATATTAGCATGAAACCCCAATTATGATTTGGGCTATAGAGGCTCCTTCACACCTAAAAACTGTGTGAGCTTTTCCAGGAGAAACGTGCTTAATCCCAGGTCCTCAAAGCTGCACCCTGGTGGCACATGTCAGAAATTCACAGGGAAGAAGCATTAAGTATCACCCCGAAAGTATCCGAATCCTGGTAATTATGTAGAAGAGATTGTCGACAGTCACTGGGCATCAGAGTCAGGAGAGGGAATTTCAAGACATACAGATTCCCAGACAATCCAGTTCAATCAGTCTGAGGATGACTTCAGGCATTGTTTTTTAGATTAAAAAAAATTATCTCTAGATCATTCTAGGGGACAGCCAGGTTTGAGAACTGCTCTAGACAGAACTTGAGATGGGGTGAAGAATTCTCTCAGCGTGAGTGATGCTTAATTGATGTTGAAAAGTACCAAGGGGGTGGGAATCTTTATTCTGCTTCCTGAACCCCTGAGCATCTGATATTTCTGCATCTCTTATTAAAGGGGTTTGATTTGTGTATGGCCAGCTCTTTGACTCACCCACTCTCTCTGCCTGCCTGTCATCGACTGAACGTTTGTGTCCTCCCAGAATTCCTATGTTGGAGCTCTTATTCCCAATGCAATAGTATTTGGAGCCTTTGGGATGTAATTAGATTTAGATTAAATCCTGAGGGTTGAGCCTCCATGATGGGATTAATGCCTGGAGAAGAACACAAAGAAAGTGGCAGCCTGCAGTTCTCACCCGGAACTGAAGTGCAGGCACCTTGATCTTAGACCTCCTAGACTCCAGAACTGTGAGAAATAAATATCTGTTCAGTTGCCCAACCTATGGGATTTGTTACAGCTGCCCAAGCTGGTAAAGATACCGCCCTTGTGTAAACCATTATATACCGCTTCTATGTCATTCCTCATGGTGCTTAATGTGACCCCACACTTTGCAGAGTGTTTAATGGATGTTGTTGGTTCTCTATGATCAGATTTCTCAGCCCAAAAGGAAAACTCCAATTTTTGCCAGGTGACACTTTACCTGCTCCCAAATTTTGCTGGTTCCAGGATTCAGACAGGAGTTCCACGGATGGATTATAACTTCCAGAAAGACATGTGATCTTTTTGGAGCACTATACTTACCATTGTTGCAAATCTATGACATGGTGAACCCAGTGAGGTGTTAGTCACTCCATAAAGAAGATCAGTGTCAACCTCAGACCTCAGTATTCCTTGCAAAAACCCAGACTCCCAATATCCTTTAAAAATATATATATTGGATACATATATTTTTGGTTCTGAGTTGAATTTAGCTCCAAAACTTATTATAAATGCTTAAAGTGATTGCTTTTTATCAAAGTAAGGTGAAATATTCTTTACTGTCTTGCCTGGAGATCAATGCATGAATACAATTAACTTGCCTGAATGGGTTGAAGAAGTCTACTGGAAGCAGGGTGATACCCCTTGTGCATGCACATAGCTCATAAAAACACTTGTTTTAGCAAGGGCTTTTGGTGTTCAGGTAGGTATTTGGTTTTGAAGGGTTTACAAATAAGAAATCTTTAATTGAGCACTTACTTTGTTGCTGGGCTAGTGCTAGAGCCTTTGGGAAGGGCAGAACATATGAGCTTGGTCAAAGAAGAAGAGACGCAGACAATATGAAAATATTAATGAACCACACGAGGATTTTTTTTTTTTAAGAGAAAGAGAGAGAGCAGGGAGGGGCAAAGGGAGAGAGAGCCAGATGTGGGGCTCGATCTCACAATCCCAAGATAATGACTTGAGCTGAAATCAGGAGTTGGATGCTTAACCAACTGAGCCACCCAGGCACCCCAAGCCACACAGGGATTCTGAGGAGAGGGAGGTCAGTGAGAGCTAGCATCAGGAAAGGCTTCTTAAAGGAGGCAGGAGCTGAGGTGAGCACAGAAAGCTGTGAAAGATTTAAATAGAGATACGAAGAGTGCATTTCAGGCAAGAGGAGCTACATGTCTGAAAAAGTCAAGGCAGGAATTTGCAGTGTTCAAGATGATCAGGCAGACCTGGATGTGTGACCTTGAGTCCATTCCTAACCATGCTGAGCCTAACTTTGCTCCTGTCTTCACTGGAGGTGATAAGAATCAGCTAATCAGAATAACTCACAAGGAGTTTTTACCTTGTGATAATCCTCTGTGAGGATTAAGTGAAATCAGCCCTTAGAGGAGTGTCAGGAACAATGGGCATTCAGTAAAAAGTAGCATTGTCATTATACTTTTATTAATTATTATCATTATTATTTCATCAAGAGAAGTATCCAACAAGAAAAAAGGTGGGAGATACTATTGACCATAGTATGTGTCTAGATTATGGAATACTATAAATTTGAAAAGAAGGAATAATGAGAACTCAGTTTTTGCACAGGTGAATAACTTTATGGAAAAGAGTCAAGGAGACCCAGTAGGTAGGTTTGGGTTGTACTTAGGCAAAGGTGAGAAACATTCTATCTCTTACTGACTCAGTTATCGACTTAAAGACATCCTTTCATGAGAGAATAACCCTATGAAATGCCATCATTCACCCAGAAAGAGATTTGGGCAGAAATGTGTGACTTTTCTCACCTCACTTGTTAAAAGTCATAAAAGCCCCTTCTCAGTTATTATTAGAAAGAAAAATATGTTTTTCCAATGGCATACTATTCAGGGACTGGGAGTTTTTGTTCTGAACACCTCTTTCAGCAAGGGCATTATGTTATTATGACATGCTGAGATATCTATTTCTGGAGTTCTGGGGTGGTGTGGTTGTTTGGGTTTGGTTTGGGTTGGGTTTTTTGAGGAGGAAAAGAGGGGAAGTGAGTTGAGAGTAAAATGTTCCTGCCTAACAGAAGCCAATTCCATGATTTTAATTGGGAGGCGGTGTAGTGTCTCTTCATCTGAACAGTAAATCAGGACTTTCTGGGTCTGGCAAGCTCCGACAGCTGAAGTTAGCTTCTCTCTATTCTGGAGAAGCTGACCACTAAGTCCTCACACCAGCTGCAGATCTGACTGCAGAGCACGGCTTGGATTTCCAGTCACTCTCCACTCAACTCCCACCAGCAAATGCCACAAAACAGAGCCAGCTACACCTTGTGGGGGCTCTGGATCACTTTCAGGCTTCACAATTCTCTCTACCCTCAGCATTTTGACTCATTCAGCAGGAAAGTCAACACCTATTATTTCCAAGGGAAAGAGTCTCAAATTACAAAGTGCCCCAAACCAATCTCCTGTAGTTTCATATAGGGAAAAGAAAGAAAGAAGAAAAGGAAGGAAGGAAGGAAGGAAGGAAGGAAGGAAGGAAGGAAGGAAGGAAGGAAGGAAGAAAAGGAAAGAAAGAAAGAAAGAAAGAAAGAAAGAACAAACGAAAGAAATGAAGAAAGAAAGAAAAGAAAGAAAGAAGAAAAGAAAGAAAGAAAGAAAGAAAGAAAGAAAGAAAGAAAGAAAGAAA
>NW_022589704.1:14122773-14223958 GCF_004348235.1 Phoca vitulina | reverse complement strand
AAAGAAAGAAAGAAAGAAAGAAAGAAAGAAAGAAAGAAAGAAAGAAAGAAAGAAAGAAAGAAAGAAAGAAAAGAAAGAAAGAAAGAAATTACCTTGGACAGAGAAATGCAGACTGAGTTCCTGTCCAATTACGCCCAGTGCCATGCGTTCCCACCTGGAGCCACTGAGGCAGAACACAGACCCGTGCATAAAGAATCCTCAGCTTTTTCTCTCTCATCCCAATGCCTACATTTTATGCTTTTGTTGATAATCCACATCAGAAGAATAAAGGGCTTTGGTAGGAACGTTTTGAAAGGGGTGATAAAACAATATTGCAGATTTGCTGCTTATTAAAACTGTAAACATTTTCGTGCGGAGGAAGGTCAAAAGTGTTGGCTGAATTATACTGTTTGAATGATACTTGCTGGATTGCCTGTGGATTTAGGCATCCTTGTGCCACCTTTGCAGAGACAATCAGAAACCACCTGTATAAAGGGTTGCTAGAGAAATGGAACGTGGTGACAGGAAGTGTAATCACCCTTTCCAAATCTGCGCTCTTGCATGCAGTAAGACTTTCCCTTTAGGGGTGAGAGGTAAGGATGGACATGAGTGGGGACTATAGAAGATGGGGTCTTAACACTCCACTCTGCATAAAAGTCCCCGGAGGAACAGGAGGCCAAGGAATGTGCATTCTAACATGCCAGCTGAGTTCGAAGCAATTGCCCTCCATCTGCAGCTTGAGGAATGCTAGCAGAGTTGAACCACTTGAGCCACTGGTAGTTCGATTTCCATTTGGTATCATGCAAGCCCTATCACTGCAAGGCACGGAGTAGCAGTGTGGGCTTGAGTGAGGGAAAAAGCCTAAATATCCATGATTTGCCAAATTCAGGATGTGTACATGACATGACAGTGGGTATCAGGGAATTAACAAATATTCCCCATTTCTACCAGGCTCTTCAAAGGACAAGTATTCACTTTCACACTAAACCCATACATTAGTTCAGGAAAAAGAGAACCACATGAATTTCAAGCTTACAGTGCATAAAAATCACCCCCCATCTATTTTTTTGTCTCTTCTCAGAATTAAGTTAGATTTTTACCTAAGAAAATTTCATGCTGTATAGATTTTAAATTTGTAGTTACCAACCCACATATTTCTAAGAATGTTATGAAATTTTAGTCATAAAGCAAAAAGGTATAATAAAACCTCTTGTAAATAACAATAATCTTGGGAACTTAAAAATATATTAGGCCTCAGTGAGAAACATCTATCCTTGACCACATTTCCTAACTCCAAAGCCCACCCCAAGAAATTACTGGAGATGATTTATTAAAATCACCAGGCCAATAGGTGCTGAGAAAAAGAATCTGGAGTGTGAAGAGTAAGATTTGAATTTTAGTGACCACATGGGCTCCCTTTGAAGATTCTTCTAGGAAGACACTACTGTGCTGATATCTGCCGAAAGAGCTCATATCGCGGCTCTGCCTCACGTGGGCTGTGTGACCCTGGGCAGGTTACTTGGCCTCTCTGAGCTTCAGTTTCCGTATCGTTAGTCATGGAGATCACCATGTCCACCTACAAGTGTGCTTATTAGAAGTAAATGAGATAAAATGTATGCTCAGTAAATCTGATATTTCGCCATGATAATGTAAACATCTAATGGAGAAAGTAAGAAAAGCAAGTAAGGATGAAATAATTGAGAGTCTTATTTTTAAGTAGTTAAGAAAATGTGACATATGAGATCACAGTGGCCAAGACATGGCTTTTAGAGAAACCCAGGTTTAAATCCTGACTTGGCCTTTTAGTAACCTTGTGACTGCGGGCAAGTTACTGAAAGTTTTTAAGCTTTAGGCTCCTCATTTGTAAAAAGGGGACTAGCATAAAGATACTGTGAGAACTTACAGGAGAAAAAATATAAGCTACTTAGCATAAGGTCTGGGACAAGTTAAGTCCTTGGTCCTCGGTGGCCATTCTCCACACCATTATCTTATTATTATCATTGTTATTAACAATGCAAAACAGATCCAGATGCCTGAATGTTCATTTCTAGACAACCTTATTTGGTACGAGTCCAGTAAGTTTGCAAAAGGTCAAATGATATGATCTTGGCTTTCTGGCAGAACAACTTTATCAGCCTCAGAAGTAACCTCTAAACTGTTTTCCAGATCACTGGAGTCCAGCCACATGGCATTTGGCTTCCAAGTCCTGGAATGATTGTCATCTTTGCAGAGAGCTCCGGCCAGCTGAATTGGAGACCTGGCACACTCCTTAAAAATGTAAGCTAATCCCCCAACCCCTTGAGTAAAAAGGTGGGCAAGAAGTTAACCAATATGGTTTAAATCACAGGGAAATACCTGTACTCACAAGAAACCATTCAATTCTGGTAAAATGTGGGCCTTGTGTACCCTTAAAGAGATAGAAAAAATGTGTATAGAGTCAATTCAATTATTCAGGTGGGCCATACAAGAAAAACTTACACAGGATATGGAAATTAGGTAGCAGATATGCAAATCATAAACCAAGTCTTTTCTTGATTTAGAAACAATTAAGAATTGGCTCCACCAATTACTTCCAAAGAAGATGGGGGAGAAACTATAACCCTCATTTGATTCCATGCAATGAAATTATCCACATGTGAGGAGGGGAGGGGGACAGAAAGTGGATAGGCATGATTCTGCTACTTTGGATCATTTGAAACAATGTCTGGGCCCAGAAGCACTTGGGAGTTTCTCTCCCTAAGCCTGACCTTGTAACTCCCAACACCTGTTGTCAAAAGTTAGTGGCAGCTCCTTTCTCAGAGTGGCTCTGATTTTCGGAGGATTCTGCACTCAACACTGGTTTTAGGTGTTTTGGAATGATCGCTAACCCAGGCACCTCTAATTCATTGGAAGACAGTGATATTCATAAAATCTATTTTCTCTTTTTTAGAAAGGTAGCTTTCTACCCATTTTCTTTTACAAGTATTTCCCATGGCAGTCCCTGTGTGAAGCACTAATTGTACATTATTTCATCGAATGCCCCATAATGTAGGCACATCCGCCCCAAGATACTTGGAGCTAGTAATATCTACCCCATAGGGTATCCTGCTACAGGTCATAAAGACGACAAATCAGAAGCTGAGTGGATGGAGGGTTGTGAAGATCGATCTTGACTCCAGATCCATGTTCCTTCTCAAGACATTAAAGAAAAACTGAAAGAGAGTGATGTAGAGCCTCTGCCCTAGAGGCTAGGGATATGATCTAGTAGCAGGAATGTACCCCGATGACCCCTGGCAGGAGATGGGGGTTGAGGGAGGGTTAAAGAAAGGAGAAGTTGCATCTCCTGGGAGCAATCAGGAGAGATTCCTGGAGGAGGTGCTTTCCAGAGGGCCAGATTAGCAGGAGGTGAAAACAGGTAGGGGGACTTCCAGAACAGCTCATTGTAGAATCTGGTGAGGATAAAAGTTGCGGGCATTCTGTAGGGGTAGACTGCACAAATATTCTACTGGTCAATTCTGTTGGTGAAGAATTGCTAAAGTACCTGCTCTTCTAAAAGTACTTTAGCAAGAGAAGCAATGTGGTCAGAACTGTCCTTTAGGAAGACTCATCTGGAGCTGTGTATTGGAATGAGCGGGCTGAGGGCACACAGCAGGGGGGAAAACCCAGCAGGAGTAGTAGGGGTCTGAATCAGAACGGAGGGACCAGCCAAGACTGACTGCCTTCACCAACTTTCCAGCACACGGCACAGTGCCTGGTACTAAATTGGTTCTCAGTGTAGGAGGATAGAAGCCAGAGACTAAAACCCAGGGAGAGTGAGGGAAGGAAGAAGGGAGGAGGGGGCGTGGGGTGGGGGTGGGTGGTATTAGATACATTGCCGCTTAAGACTTTGGGAACTTGTAATGACTATTATCAACTTGTAAATGTCAACCCCAAAACAAAAAGACTGCAGGTAAAAACTGGTTAAGTTCAAGTAAGATCTGTTGTCTAGTTAATTGCGTTCTGCCAATGTCCATTCCCTGGGTTTGATAATGTACCGCAGTACGTAGGATGCGAACATTGGAGAAGGCTGCGCAAAGGAACGCGGGACTTCTCCGTGCATTTTTTGAAACTTCTTGCAAGCTCATAATTAGTTCAAAATAAAAGGTTTTTTGCAAAACTCAGTACACGTTGTATACTTTCCCCCCTTGTTCTATCAGATAGCTGTCCTTGGCCTTGCTCTCTCTGGCAGCTTACCAGGCTGAGCTAGAACACGGCGACCTGGGAGGGTGAGACTGCGACAAGTAGCTGTCCCAGTCTCAGGGACGTGCCCCGTAATCTCTGACATTCCTCAAAACCCTGTACTACGCTAATCTCCCAAAAGAGTTGTTATTTTTTTCTAGATGTATCAAAGTTCACAAGTTTTCCATTTCAAAGCCTTTCTTATTCTGTGACCCAGTGCAACAAAAGAGCAAGAAAAAAAAAAAAAGTTACCTTTCTGTTCACGTTTTCTTTTACATTTTTCTGTACCTCAGAGTTGTTCAAATCATTACACATTATTCTCGGGATGCTCTATAGATCCTTATTCTTTTCTGATCCTCTTCCATATCTCTGCTATAATTTCAGCCCCCTACTTTGCCACACAAAACCCATTTCTCTGCAAAACTCTAAGTATGTTATAAATTCTTACTTTCCATCTCCTGTTTTTAAGACTCCCTGGTTATATGATGAAATAAGCATATTCATATAAGATGCTTAGAATAGTGCCTGTGTCACATTAGTACTTAATCAATTATAAATACGTTTTATTTGCCACCTCCCCTTAATGCCTTTTAGAAGTGTAATTTTTTTTTTTTTTTAAAGAAAGGCAGGCTGCAACATGCAGCACCTCATTTGGATGTGTCTGGAGTCTTGGAAGCTTGACACCCTACATTCTTCTACAAATGGTCCTGGGGAGCTTGCTAGGGTCACCCGCCTAACCAGCCAGATCAGCTGGATCAGCCCTGGTGATCAATGGGATGACAGATGTCACAGCCATCTTGCCCTCACATCCTAGAAGTGTGATTTTTAAAAAAATTCTTTAGCTTAGACTTTTAATTTTTATTTTTGATGTTATTAAATATTTTGTTTTATTTTAAATCTTATGAAAGGAAAGTATGCAAAGGTGGAAAATACCAAAAATAGAGAAAATACCAAAGCAATCTCTCATACTTAAAACTAGTTTTCAGAAAAAGGGATTTAAAAAATTCTCCAATCTTTAGTGTCTCCTCCCTCCAAGCAAGGTCCCTAAGGATGTGGTGTACCTCTATTAGCCTCCAGTCTCTTAGTCGATAGTCAGTAATTATTTAACTTAGAGCAAATTAGCTTAAACAAATAAACAAAAATCTGAGTCATCCTATTTGAAAACCAGGCCTTCCATTTTTTTGTTTTTGGCATTCAAGCTTTGCTGTCTAGAGATTATGTTTACTATAGAGGTAAAGAATTCTCATTTTCTTGGACCACTTTGGAGGAGGGGGCCACTCCTTGGAAGGGTGAGGTCATTTCCAAAGTTAACTGGGAGGGAGGTAAATCTCTTATGACCAAAGCAGGAACTTCGAGCCCACATGAACTGCGGGGAGGGGATCCTTCTTGGACTCATCATGCAGATATCACCATGTAGGCAGCGGATCTCAAGTGAGGGGTGTTAAGATGGCACCTCCACAATTTTTTGGATCTGAAGAGTATACATCTATAGTAGTCTTCTTAGGCTGCCATAACACAATTCTACAGGTCAGGTGGTTTAAACAATGTTTATTTTCTCACAGTTCTGGAGGCCAGAAATCCAAGATCATGGTGCCAGCAGATTCAGTTGTGGTGAAAGCGCTCTTCCTAGCTTGTAGATGGTCACCTGCAAGACTATGTCCTTACATGGTCTTTCTACTATGCATGCACTTGGGGAGAGAAAGAGAGAGAGAGAAAGAGAGAGATGGTTCTCTGGTGTCTCTTCCTATAAGGACACTAGTCATATGGAATCAGGGCCCATCCTTATGACCTCATTTAACCTTAATTACTTCCTTAGAGACCTTATCTCCAAATGCAGCCATATTGAGAGTTAGAGCTTCAACAAAGGAGTTGAAGTGGTGGACACAGTTCATAACAATATCCTAGAAGCCATCACTGGACATCATGACAGCTTCATGATTATGCCCAAGTAAGAAATATCCCCTCTGCAGCTCCTCAGGGCTCTAAGTTCTTGTGCTGTTGTGAGAGGCACATCTGGGCAGGATCTGAAAGTTACTCTTTAAGAAACATGCTGCATTTAACCTTTATCTGTAAGCCTCTGGATTTATTTCTCTTCCGCTCTCCCTTGGCATATGTAAAGTCTGCTCTGAGTCCCCCTTATCTGCATTCAGATAAACCAAGGGGAGGGGACTGTGGCTGCAGTTGGGCTAGAGATCTGGGCAATGGAGCACCTGCTTCCCGGAGTTACGACATATGGTCACCACTGAGGGTGACACTCAGGGGCCCATGTGAGCCCCAGAGCATCTCTGGTCAGGTCAAATCCTGAAGGTTCGGAGGTTATTAATTTAATAAGTTAGGAAGTATTTTCCATAATCCCTCACTTTTCTTTTCTACTGGTATTTCTCCATTTATTTCCCATGGGCTTAGTCTCTCAGAATGTGACCTTTTTTGGAGAGAGTCTTTACAGAGGTAGTCAAATTAAAACTAGGTCATTAGAGTGGGCTCTAATCCAATATGACTGGTGTCCTTGTCAAAGGGGGAAATTTGGACACAGAGAGAAATATACAGGGAAGAGGATGTAAAGAACTGCACATAGTGGGACACCACGTGAAGACTGGCTTATGGTACCAGCATCCAGGGAACTACCAGAAGCTGGGCAAAAGCACGAAACAGATCCCTCCCTAGCACCAGGGAACATGGCCCTGCCATCACCTTGACCTCAGACTTGTAGCCCACAGAACTGTCAGACAAGATATTTCTGTTATCTAAGCCAGCAGCTTGTGGTACTTTTTACAACAAGAAGAACTGCTCTGAAAATATTGATTGCAAGGTAGTGAGGGAGGGTGTAAAGACAAAATTATAAAGATGACAAAAATGATAGGAATGGAGACTAGACTAGGGCTGCCAGGATCTAGAGAGGCAGGGAAGGCTGTGACTATAAAGAAGTCCAGGGAGTTCCCTAGTGGTGGCAGAGCAGTCCTGTGTCTTGATGGCTGTGGTCTTTACACAGATCTGTACGTGGAATCAAATGTAATAGAACCATGCACACACACACCCCAGAAATAATAAGTGCCCTCGAAAGCTGGTGAAATTCAACTAACATCTACAATCTAGTTAGTTGCACTATTCTAACATCAGTTTCCTGGAGTTACATAAGATGTTAGTTACCATAGGAAGAAGCTGGCTGATGAGTACACAGGTCCTCTCTGTCACAGTTTTGCAATTTTTATGTCAGTCTGTGATAATTTCAAAATAATACATGTTTTACCAGAAAGAGAACTTGGCTGGGAGACAGGGGACAGAGACTTTTCTTTCATTTCTCCTACCCATGTGGCGTCAGCCTTTGACCTCAGTGGGCCCGGTTTAACCAGCTGTTAAATCATTATCACAGGATGTGAATATCTGAATAACCTCAACCAGTTTTGAAGGACAGATTCCAAGGGCAGAGAGAGCAAACTATTAAGCATGTATCGTGGAACTTCAGAATTTCAGTTCTTAATACAATATTGATTTAACTCTCTCTAATAATTTCTGCTCTAGTTTGAACCCTGCAAAATAGTTGAAAATGGTATAAAAATGGAGCTCTCTTGGAACTGTGAGACAGATGCACCCCAAAGTGACATTGTATTTAATCAGCTGTCAGCTGGTTGTGGATGCAATTATCAAGTGCAGATTATCTCTAATCCTGTACCGGCATTATTTTTAATTTTTTTAAAAATGAAATAATTGATTCTGATACATGGTTCCAGACTTAGTCATTAGTATCTTTTAAATTTCTCCCCGGGGTTTCTTTAGAGATCTAATCAGATCTAGAGCTCTTCAGTACCATTTCCAGGCTATATTCATATATTCTGTTTTCAAGATTTATTTTTAAAATGATGGTACTTAGGATACTTGGTAACTGAATAAACAAGGTAGAGAACAGGATTATGGATGGTCACATTTCTGGATGAAATATAAGTGTGTGGGTACACGCACATTGCATTTATTTTAATATATGCATGGAAAGAATCTCAGAGAACAGACTCCATGCTGTTAACAGTGCTTATCTCTGAAGGACTGAAATTGCAGGAGACTCATTTTCTGAGGAATATGTTTCCATAATATTTAATCAATAATGATTAAATTATATTTGATGCCCTTCCCAATCATACTGGCTAACAATATGCAGATATTGATCCCATTCCACCACACACACACACACGCATACACACACACGAGTGTATATTAGCATATCACTCACCCTACAATAACTACGCACAGGAAAGTTTAGATTATAGGGGGAAATTATAGGCATTATCCTTATCTCTTGCCTAGCCATACATCTCAAGGCTGCTGGTCCATTACATCCTGTTTCTAACACTTTGACCTCTTTGTCCGCCTCAAAACCTTTGGGATTCCAACACTGACCTCCATCTCTCTTCTAGTCCCAGGCGCTTGGTGTTTACCAGGAGTCTGTTGTGTTTGGACCTTAGCTTGTTTTACTCCTATGGCACGGAGACCTTGTGGGGATTCTTCCCCCTGGCACCATTCTTCCCAGCCCCCAAGCCCTTCTGTTCTGCCAGCAGCAGCCAGGGCAAAAGATGCCTAGCAGCATGGATAAACTGTGAGGAAGAAGAGGAATCTAAGTGTTAAGCAGCCTGGCAAACGTGCAGAGGGACTGAAGATGCTTGTTCTTGGATAAAGCATAACCAAAGCACGGTGACATCATTTATGTGAGAGAATTAAGGACCTCAAGAAGAAAGAACAGGTCACTGCCTGGTGGGGCTTTTGTACATCCAAGTTCAACACACATGTATTTAAGTCTAAGAATTAAAGGGAGACCTCGAGTTCTCCATGAACTGAGGAAAGGGAAAGACAACAAACACAATGTGTCACCAATCTTCCAAATAGGGGAAGCATGGGAAAGAAGCAGGTGCTACCTTTGCAGATAAAGCACGGTGGGAGGGGAGGGGTCACGTCCTGAGAAGGTGTGTCAGCAGAGCAGACAAGCCTTCAAGGACTATGTCATGCTGAGAAGTTGGCCTTTTGGGGGCCACCAACCCAGGACAGAGGATAAATCTGTTGACAGTCTGGGCTCCCTTCTACTGAATGCCCCCCCCCCCCCCGTGGATACATACAGAATTGAGTCAAAAGTTAAGACACAATCATGAAGAAAAGCCACAGCCCTTACCTTCTGTGGGAGAAGCCAGCAATTAATGATCAGCAATATTGTGGCGAGGGAACCACAATTCTGTGGTGAGGGGACCACATGTGCAAGAGTCATAAACTTGAACTCTGATGAGAACCATTGCCCTTTCTCCCAGAAAACGTGCCTATGCACACTCACACAGATGTTTGCATAGTCTCAGGGATTTCAAGAACCCTGTTTAGGAACTTTCAAATCATTAAGTTTCCTTGGAAAAGGTTAAAACTCAGTGGAAAATCAGAAAGTGCTTAGTGTGGAATTTAGAATATGGAAGAAAAATACAGGGGAGGGGCGATAGGAAAATTAATAACAAAATAGAAGCCAAAATTAATAGGCTTAGTAAAATAGCAAAAGCTCTTTGGGCCAGAATTTGAACAGAAAAGTCATCTAGTAAAGCTGAATGTTTCTTCAAAGGAACAATAGAAAGACCCCTTGGGTCGGTGATGAGAGTGGGAAGCCATCTTCTGTGAAACAGACAGAGGAGTAGGAAGAGGGAAGAAGCCTGGTGGATTCTGCAAACACCCAAAATACAAATTAAAATGACAAAAAGAAACTTGGTCAGTTTACCCAAGAAAACACAAGGGAGATTGCAGGTAATTGAGCTAAAATCAGAAAAATAAAAGCCAGAAATGAGATGCAAATTGCAAGATACACACAAAGAACTATACAAAGTTCTTTAAATACAGAAGTCATGAGAGATAGTTACACGGATGTTGGCCTTTCAAATTGCTTTTGAATAAACACTGACAAGAAAAATCTCTTAACAAAACTTATAACTGTTTTGTTATTGAGGAATTGAGTTTGCTGAGTTTCTAGCCGTCAATAATAACAATAATGATGACAAAAATAGTAATAGTCACAGTATTACCAATATGTCATAGACATGAAACACAAGCCCTAAGCATAAAACTTTGTTTTCATTCATTCGTTCATTCCATCAACACCAATTGTCAGAGCATTTTAGTGGACACCTGAAATGAGTAAATCCACATAAAGCACTCACTAATTATTAGCTATTAACATTGTTATCGATGTTTCTGCTTGCCGAGCATTCATTTCTCCTGTTGTGGTACGTGAGTCCCTTTTCTCCCTTTGGAAATCATTCTCAGTCTATGTGGATGGGATGGGGCTAACCTCTGCTTCTAGTTTCTGGAAGGTCTCCTGACCCTGACTAAGACAGTCAGAGTAGCACATCCCTCAGTCATGGGGACGAAATCATGGATGGACCTATGACCCAAGCGGACCAATGAAAACCCTCCTTGGGATATTTGCTGATATGCTTTCTAAGGCATAGGGCACTGAGGATCAGATAAGCCTGGAGCAACCAGAGTCATCTTGGTCCTTACAAAGGCAGAACCTGTCTAAGAATAAAAGGAAAAATCACCCAAAGGACAAAGTTTGAGTCCAGGAACACAGCTAGGATGAGACCACCCACTTCTATCTCTAGCCTTCTCAGTTACATGACCCAGTGATTCCTTTTTCTTGCATAAGTTGGTATGAATTGCATTTCTGTACCTTGCAAACCAGAGTCCTAGCCTGAAGGGTTTGCTATGTGCATGCTATGTGCTGGAGAAATACCGGAGTCTAAGACAGATGAGGACTCTGTCCTCACGCAGCCCAGAGTCCAAGGAAGCCTGCAATGAACAACTCACTACAATGTATTAGGAGTCATAAGGGAGGAGCTCAAGTGTCCAAGGCTCAAGTTTAATAATAGATGCATCTCACCTGGTCTGCAAGATCAAGGAAGACTTCGCCAATGAAGAGACACTTACTCTGAGACATGAAGGACCAAAAGGAGTTCCTCTGGTCGAAACAGACCACACCAAAACAAAACAAAACAAAACAAAACAAAACAAAACAAAACAAAACAAATTCTTGCACAGATAGAAAATTCTTGAGCAAAATTCTTACTCTATACATTACATAAAAGGCAACTTTGAGCTGACTAGGAGAACAGGCAATATCAGAAGTACAAAGTCAAGAATACACATTACATGGAAATCAAGGCATCTATAGATTTTTCTACTTTTTTATTTTTTATTTTTATTTTTATTTTTTTAATTTTATTATGTTATGTTAGTCACCATACAATACATCATCAGTTTTTGATGTAGTGATCCACGATCCATTGTTTTCATATAACACCCAGTGCTCCATGCAATATATGCCCTAAATGTAAGATATATTAATTTCTGTAAACAACAAGAAATTTTGTATAAAAGAGACAGCTTAAGAAATGTAGACGTGTTCACGAACATACAATGTCAAAGATCATGTCTGTGATGGTGTCCGAGGACCTGACACTATTGAGGCAGGTTAGATGGTAGAATGGTATTCTACTGAAGGGTTGACAATTTGGGCATTTCTGAGGACTAAAAATTCTGTTAGTGGCCTTAGAAAAGTCATGCAAGTTTTTAGGCATTAATTTTTTAAATCTAGAAGACTTGTAACTAGAGGCTCTCTAAGAGCTCTTGCACTAATTAAATCCTATGATGCATCTCCAGTCTAGCTCGTCAAAGCTTAATTTTGACATATTGAAGTATCATTCAGGTACCAACCGAGGACTCACTTTCCTGAGTTCCTATTTCCTGAGGGCCTTTTCACTGATTATTCTTTATTTGTAGGACTGTAACTTACCTAGAGAACTTGACTTTTAAAGAAAGATAGAAGCTCAAGTCCATGTTTCACATTATAGAGTGTAAAATGTTGGCACAGTGCGATGCTTCTAAAAATCAAATGATACTCCCAGAGCAATTCACAGAAATGTGTCTGGATTGAGAAATGATACAAAGTTAAATTAAATACATGAAGTACAAGTGTAGAATAATGTGTCTGGCTTCAAAACAAACATACCAGGTAGGAAGATCTATTTCAAAGAAGTCCTATGGGAGATGCTACCTCATCCCAGACACGTGCTCAGCCACACACAAGGTATTTTTGGAAACTACGTTTTTTTGAATTGCCTTTAGAGATGTTGCTTGTTCTTTTGACTACCCCTGACAGTGATTCAATTTGTCCTTCGGATGACTTTTAAAACAATGAAAAGATACTTAGCTCCAAGTCAGGTGAATAAAGTGGATAATTGAGCTGCGGAATTCCACTTTTACCTGAGACATAAAGCAGTGAGTTCTGTTCCCTCAAACTGACGCTAGAGCAGTTCCACGTAAGATCTAAAAAGAGTAGAGTTTTGAACGATGGCATCTCTTGAGAGTAAGTGTGTCTCCTGCTAGGATGACTACTCAAGCACAAACTCCAGGTCTACTGACACCTCGATCATGTCTTAATCCCCTGTTATACAAAGTTGAAGACATTGGAATTACCACTGGGGACACCTCCAATAATTCTCTGTGAATTCATCATCCCAAAATATCTCAGAGCCTACAGCATGAGCCATGCCCTATACACAACAGGCACTCAAAGAATAAGCACTGGGATGCTGGGGTGGCTCAGTTGGTTAAGCGTCTGCCTTCAGCTCAGGTCATGATCCCAATGTCCTGGGATCGAGTCCTGCATTGGGCTCCTTGCTCAGCAAGGAGCCTGTTTCTCCCTCTGCCTGCCGTTCCCTCTGCTTGTGCTCTCTCTCTCTCTGACAAATAAATAAAATCTAAAAAAAAAAAAAAAAAAAAGAATAGGCACAATTGCTCATCTCAAAGCAGGACAGAAGCAAATAAGAACTAGAGCTTGTCCCTGACTTTACATTCCTTTCACCGGACCCCGAAAAGAGAGTGTCTAGCGATAGACAGTGACGACAGCATGAAAACTCAAGACTATAGTGATGGGGCTTTCAAGAAATTAATCTTAATTTCTGAACGACATTTTGAAAAATTGATAGAATCTAACCAACTATATTGATTCCATGCTTGAGAGACAAGTTTCCTAAATTATATTTGGTATAACATCTTTGAATAAATCCATGACTTCATATTACCTCTAAGTCTCAAACCAAAATTCTGTGAGAATTTAAGAAATGTAGACTGTTTATTGACTTTCCTACATGTTTACTACCACCACTTGTAACTCTTTACAATTGAATTAGGAACATTCAAATAATATTCAAATCGCACATTAGTTCACAATCCATTTTTACCTCCGGGGGAAGAGATGCTTTGTCAATATAAATCATCGCAAAAATTCAAAGAAACTTGCTAGTTGTTCATTTTTTAAACTTTAATAAAAAATAATCTATTTTAGGGGTGCCTGGGTGGCTCCAGTTGGTTAAGCCTCCAACTCTTGGTTTCAGCTCAGGTCATGATCTCAGGGTCGTGAGATCCAGCCCCACCTGGGGCTCCTCACTTAGTGCAGAGTCTGCTTGAGATTCTGTCCCTTGCCCGTCCCCTCACTTGTGTGCGCTCGCATGCTCTTTCTCTAAATAAATAAATAAAATCTTTTAAAAAATGATCTATTTTAGTATCCTACCTTTCCCATTGGACTTACCCAAAGGGCAGTGGAAACAAAAATTTCCTCAGTAATTTTAAATGCTGAAGATGCTTGGGGGAAAAGATTGGTAATTTACTTACCTTTTTTTTTTTTTTTCAGAATTAATGTGTCTATGGAAGTAAATTTTTAAAACTAGTAAAAAATGGGAGAAGACAAGAGAATAGTTAAGATGATCATCTTTTACCACTAGCGTGAGTCTCCCAATCAAAACCTACACACATTTATTCTGGCAACTATCTTTAATGTCCACTTAAGAGAACTTAAATGCCCTCAAATAGAATTTACTCCAGATCAGAAGCTATCTAAAAACATCTCTCTAAATTTAACTTTAGTTACTAATATTGAATCCAACATTACTCTTAAGGCAAATACAGTAAGCACTGATACATGATTTTTTTCTTCCTAAGACAAAGGGAAATGCACTTTACTTCATCCATCTAATAAAATAACCTAACTCAAAATTGTGACTGGATCAGCAGATCCATCTGCCTAATTCTCTGTTAAAAGATTAGGGATATGTCATTTCAGGAAATAAATTCTGCAAGGGAGCTCGTACTGCTCTGCTCATATGGAATTGATTTGAGCCAAAAAAGATTTTACAAGACCAACATTTTCATATTTTCCAGGTCAGCACAATCCCCTAGAGTAGAGTGATCCCCAAGGCATGGACCAACATCTCTAAGAACCTAAATCTGGCCACTGGGAAATGGGTTTCTTTCAGTTGACATGTTCAGCATTTCATCATTCTATCTCCTTCCCATCCTTAAATTCATGTAGCAAAAAAATGTATTTCTAGAACAAAGAATGAAGCTCTTCTCACTTGATATTCTTTTATAGTTAAGCACTAACATCATCTTGCACATTTACAATTCACATGTTTTTCCCATCTCTGATCAATTGCCAGATATTAGTTGAGGCTACTGTGTGAACCAATAGAAATTGGCCCTTGCCTCTGCTGGATTTCAGATCTAGTTGGACAGATAGGTGGCATGTGGGAAAAAATAGCAAAACCTATAAGTGAGTGCTCATTTGTGGGGGTTAGACTGCATATTTACGGGGAATTAAGAGATGAAGGACAGGCTTGGGAGCTGTACTGTGCCGTGAGCAAGGAAAGGGGTCTCCGTAGAGGGTGACAGATGAATGTCACGCTGGTAAAAAAGTGTGTACAGACCCCAATGACTGTCACTTGCTTGCTGGAATTGATGCTTAGCTATGAGCCATTAGCAGACACGGTTTGATGAAGGCTTTGACTGATGGATAGGATTTTGTTAAGATAAAGGGAGAGAACATTTCAGAACAAGGAGTGTCACGTGAACAAACTCAGAGGCAGAAATGATGCAGTTGAGGGGTAAACACTCCTGAAATTTTCAAGCTTTGTATCAACTTACACTAGGAAGATAGAGTCTCATAAAATGAATATTTCACATCTTTAACCGGAGGGAGAATACAGATTCCTGTTCCTGTTTCCCTGGAGATTCTGACTCCGTAGGTCTATGGAGATACCCAGAAATCAGCATGCTAAAGCACATTCGTGTATTTTGATCCATTTTGGAGGCACACTAAGCCAATGAATTGATGCCGTGCCTAGTTTTTATAACACTCTGACACTCTGGCTGTTTCGTGATTCTATGAAAGCACATTTAAAAAAATGTATTATTGAAGTGTAGTGGGTGAAAGCCCATTTTAACATAAATTGTTAGATGCTAATTTAAAAAAAATTAATCACTCAAGGCTGCACCTTCTAGAGACAGAGTTTGGAGTAGTTAAGAAGGAGCTGGAAAGCACAAATAGGATCCCAGAATTGTGGCAGTGACGTTAGATATACCACTTCATTTTACAGATGAAAACACTGAGACCCAAAGGAATTCAATGACTTGCAGTAGCTGTAATATCAGAGACCTTGGATGAGAAAAAGCCTGGTCTGTCACTTTGCATAAGCAGTTTAAGGAATCCAGTATTGTTCAGTATGCGAGGAAGTGGTTGCACAATGGAAAGGCCATGAACCTGCAGATTTGCTAAAAAGCAGTACTTCTGAAGGTGCAGAGGCAAGGTCCTGAAATGTATTAAAGAAAACAGATACTGATTTCACCTGAACTCCATCAGAGGTGTATAGAAGGTCTCAGTGGACAAACAAGTGACCTTGCAGTGCACTTTGACACGCATCGAAATCTGCAACCCGAGTCCACGGTGAGAAAGCATGGGGATTTCACCAACCCCTCCCCAGGTAAAGTCGGAATTGGACAGACTCTTAGTAATTGGGCATAATTAGACCTAAATTCAGCCCTCCCAATGACACACACAAGAGGGAACTTTAGCAATTCCATACATCTAAATAAGAACAAACTTTCATTATACTGAGCACTCCATCCCATAAGTTGGGTTTGCTCTGGACATTTGTATTTGATCTGTGATTTTGCTTGGAACATTTACTCATCCAAGTTCAGAATTTGATGACATTTGTGTGTCTTACCAATATATCCTAAAACATAACTCTCTCATTACCCACTTTTGGTTTATAACTACCTAAAATCAGAATATTCTATTAACTGCTTAATTTCTAGAATATGTACATGCAAGGGGTATACTTACTATAGTCTTCTGACTATTGTCTTTTTTTAGGATAAGGTGACCTTGCTAGATTCGAGTAATGGTCTTAGTCATCTTTTAACCTCTGGAGTGCCTAATCATTAAATCGCACTGTTCTCTGAAATTTGGACAACTCAGTGCCAGTCATGTAAGCCAGAAATCCAGGAGTTATTCCTGACCCCTGCCCATTTCTCACACCTTAGATCCAGTTCATCCCTGAGATCTGCCCCGTGAATCTCTCCAACATCCATTCCTCTCACCATCTCTGGGGCTGCGTGGCTCTAATTTACTCACATCCAGAAAGACACTAAAGTTGGGGGACATTTGTGCACAACACACCCCTGGGACCTCCTAGACGGCAAAGATCACGATTTACCACCTGTCAAATTAGGCTTCTTATGTCTGCTCAGTAATGAGGTCTTGGCGAGTACGTTTTTCTCTGGAAAGCGCAAGAAAGAAGGAATTGTTCTGGAAAGTGGGGACTTTAGGAAGGGACGGACTTTTGATGTTTATTTTCCACCCCTCCTCTCCATCTAGGAGGAGAAGGAAAGAAAGAAAAGAAAAACACCAAAGCGAAAAAATATTAAAGAAAAAGATGTATCTGTGCGGTTTTTATCAGTGGGGAGAAGAGGTTTAATTCCTTCTGTTACCAGTTTTCCTTCTCTTTGTGGGGTTACCCTTCCTTTAATATCTTTACTGAATACTTAAGCCTCCCTTTTCCACAAACTACCTTCCTCCTGAACCTCTTTGCTCACTTCAGTGGTTCTCAACCTGGCTGTGCATTGAATGGCCTGGTAAGCTTTCTAGAAATACTGGTGTCTAATCCACTAAGTCCACGGTGGGAGGTGGGGAGCGTTAAGTTCTGTATTTTTGGAAAAGTATCCTGGAGTCTAACCTCTATGTAGGGCTGAGAATTACTGTTTTCGTATGTCAAGGGTCTCTTGAATATCTTATTCTAGCCAAAATGGAGGAAAGGCTGACAGAATAGAAGGAAGTAAAAGGAGAAAGCAGCCCTGACCTTGGGGGAGAATAGTAAATGTGAACGAGAAAAGGTAAGAAGGTTTCATTGAGAGTCCTCGGGAGATTGAGTCATGCAAAGGGTTTCAACGTGTGTGAGGCCTGGGGAGGCATGCCTTGTTTCAGCCAGGCAAGGAGAGCCCGGACTGCAGCCTGGCACTTCTGAACCTGAGTCCATTGCTTTTTGACCTAGAGGGTTTTGAAGGGTAAACCAAGCCTGAATCAGATTCCAGCTCTGGTGGGGTCGGAGGAAGTAGGTATTGGGAAGCAGGCAGGTCTACATTGGGAGTTTGGGTTCTGGAAGCCCTGAAAGATCTAGTCCCTCTTGTTCTGCTCTTGGAGCTGGGGTCACAGCCTGACCACCTGGGTCAGGAGGATCCGGGAGCCTGCAGGGTTATGAGGCGGCGCCCGGGAAGGGAAGCAAATGGGGCCATGGCGGCTGTGTCCCCAGCGTGAGCAGTCCCATGGAGCAAGGCTCAAGACCGCAGCAGGCGGGGCCTGCCCTGTAAGTCTCAGTTCATCCCCGCACCACTGCCTGGACTAGTCTGGAGCAACCTGGCCAGGTCTCCCAGAGGAGCCCTACTGTGGACCGATGCACTGGAAGAACTAAACGATGAATGTGAAGCCAATTGAAAAGGCTTGAAAAAATGTAGCTGCTAATAAGTTAACTGAATATTAGAATATATAGCAATAAACACTTGCTTTAACTCTGCAGTCTGAAGATAAAATGTGATTGATGAGTTAACATTGAAAGATCTTCTTCCTGAAGCAGCATTTGTATCTATAAACATAATAGTAATTTAAATGCTTTTGATTTAAAGCAAACAAATGTCTTGACTTTCCGTTGGCATATGTTGAGATAGGTTTCCATTAAATGTGTTGGATTTCTATTAACCCATTCGCGTGATCTCCTCCCGTCCCCTTGTGGCCAAATGAGGACATTTGCACGCCAGTTGCCTGGGGTAGACCTTCATAGCACAAAACAGAGCAGGTGGGGATGAAAGCCATTGCTCCCACCTTATTAGGATAATACCCAATCTAGACAGTGCCATGCCCGAGACAACTCAATCATTTGACAAACTTACATTTAGTCTCCACTTATCTGCAAAGACATAAAGCCTTGAGATGACCTTTAGCATCCAGGGAAGGAAATTTGAGGGGATAGCACCCCCTGCTGGTGTATTTTATTATCACCAGGACTTAATGTCTGCCTGCCAAAGGAATGGTTGATATCGCATGGTTGATGTGAAACATTCATGCAAAACTGTGATTCTTTCCAACAGGTCCTCTGACTGTTCCAGAGATCCACCTTGCCCTTCTTTAACATTTGGCCTGGGTGCATTGTTCATGTTTAGGCAGTCACCTCCTCCCTTCTTTTCTCTAACCTAAGTACCTGTAAGAGTAAAACCATGTGATGCCTTTGGAAGCTAGTCTCCCGCTACATATAGTCTTTTATTCTTGGAGGTAAGGATAAATGCCATAATTTCTTGTCCTTCACTTGTAGATTATCTTCTTTTCCCAAATTCACTTTTCAGAGAACTGTCCTCCTTTCAAAAAAAAGAAAAAAAAAAAAAAGGAACTTTCACCCATACCGTGGAAATCTCCAGCCTAAATCTAGAACAACAAAGCCCTCCCTATTCAAGGGGAGAAAGGAAATCTAAATACAAATACACTTTTAGTTCAGTTCTTGAAATGCTCCAATACCACATCATGTCTTGATTGTCCAAATCCTATGGAAAACCTCACCATTGTTTGGTTCATGGTCATGGCTAACGTCATCCTCAGGGTCCCCTCCCCTTTGGTTAACGCTCCTTCTCCAGGGTGAATGTTTTGTGGTGTCTCTTGGCTGCCTGAGGACCCCAGTGATGGCTCCCCCCCTCTCCTGTCCCTTGTGAGCCCTGTCTGTTGTGCCCACAGTTTATTCCTCCCATATCCACTCCCACCAGATTTAAAAACATCCACCATGGTCCCAGTTCCCCTTCTCACACAATATAAAACTACTCAACATAAACAATATCAAAAAGAAAACAAACTGTTCAAAATCCTCTTTTCTTCCCAGATAAAGTCACCCTCACTTAAGGAAGGGACATTAATGATGCAAATTCAAGAAAAGCAAGACTGTCACAGCACAGATCCTCCCACACACTAGTCCACTTACGTGAGAGCAGCTCTAAGCTTTATGAAGTTTGCCAGATGGGTCAGCAGGTCCACAGTGGTGTCTGAAATCTCTTCCAGTACTGTTGGGTATTCGCTGTTATGAGTGGCCGTAGACCTCTGGTCTTCTTCAAGGTACTCTAAGAAAATAAAATAATAACAATAATAATAGGTCAGTGCATTTAGGATGGTTTAATTGTATTCATTTATAAAATGTAATTTTTTTAAGTTTGCAGTTTTCTCTTTTTTAAAAATATAGCAAATCGAAGGCACTGCAAATCACAGGATTTTGCCAGGATGCCAAGAAATCAGTAGCAAACAGAGACTTATTGACCACATTCTGCAAATCCTGATCCTGTTAATCAACTGGGACATGGCTTTACCCTTTAAAAGAGGCAGGGAGAGAAATAACTCAATGTTCCAGCTTTCAGAGTCATCGGGACAGATGAGATTATATCAAAGTTACGGAAACAAGACCTGGAAGGCTGGTTGAATACTTAGTCACCTTTGAAAAATTCAAATATTCAAGCAAATATTACCCAGAATGTATCTCTGGGTTTTTGGTGTTTTTTTTTTGTTTTTGTTTTTCTTTTTTGGTCATTCTGTTTTATTTTGTTTGGCAAGGAAAACTTCACTGAGTCATTTTAATCCCTTACTCATTTTGACAGGAACATGTACGCAGAGGCCAAAATTGCCAGTCAAGAGTATTTATCCACATGGGAAAATCCTAAGGACATGAATTATAAATGGCTTAGCAACATGTCAGATAATTGAAAGGCAATTTTGAGATAGGAAATTTTGTTCCTCAAAAAATAAGGACTTTTTCCTTCGCTCCTTTGGAAATAGCTAAATCATGGATTCCTTCACTATCAAATCAGCAGCTGAGACTTACCTTACCCTTTCCCCTATTCATAAGCTATCACTAATCAAATATCTGTAAGTATGGAGAACAACTAGGTCGGGACTCTCTCCTGGAAAGTCTTGTGTGGGGGATGGGCATAGACCCAACTCCAGTTGGGGTGACCCTGTGTCCGCTTGTTACGGTGACTCACTCGCTGACAGAAACTCCTTTCTTTATTAAGTGCATACTCACCATAAAAATCAGCTTTCGCTTGGGGCCATGCACTGTCACCCAAGACAGCAGTGAGGAGGGTCGTGTATTTTATTCTCAACCACACTACAGGGGATCCTAGTAAGAACCGCCAAGCGCCACCCACGTGTCATGGGTGAGCTTCCTGCCCTCTTGCTGTTGCCATTCGAATGTTGACAATGCTGGCCAAGGTCTGCCTGTTGCTGAGGTAAAAGCTGCAGGTGCTCAGATTTCTCCAAATAAAGCACAAACACACTCTTTAGGAAAACAAAACAGAATGATAAGCTGCCTGACAAAGGCTCCGTTCCAGAACAAAAATGTGGATTTTTAAGAGCATGTTGCTACCAGGCCCCACGTGAAAATTTAATTCAGATAATTGGGATGACAGTGAGATGTAAATGCAGGGACTGGCAATAATCATTGTCATTTTTCGAAGTCTCACCTTGATTGTCTCTCCCCTTGTCCCCGGAGTGAAGGAGCTTCAAGTGCCCATCTCATCCATATGGTGACATTTCCTCATACCCTGAACAGAACCATGACCACCAAATTATCACCCTGACTCAGAAAATAGCCGATTTCTAAAAGGGCTAAATTGTCAGGGATTTAACTCTTTCCAAAGAGTCAAGAAAACTCACAGTTAATTATACTTGATGCTATTTTTCCAGTCTTTGTGGTTTACCTGCTACGTCAGACAGAGTCATATTGAAATCTGAGTTTCCTCAGTCCAAAACAAAACAAAACAAAACAAAAAACTAAATAAAAATGTACTATTTAGTTATTTTTCAATGTTGTTCCTTCCATAAGAAGATTTCCTATTAACCTAGGATTTTCTTTTTTAAATCCTAATTATTGAAAAGAAAAATCTCTCATCCCTGACCCACTCAATTCAAACTGTATAATGCTATTCTACAACTAGCTGAATATTAATTTAGAAGTAGAGGATTTAAGACATTCACAAAAAGGAAATACAAATGACCAGCAAGCATATGAAGAAGTTCAGCTCTTTTTATTATCAAAGTAATGCAAATGTAATTGAGATATTTTTTCCTCCTATCTAGCTGGCAGAGATCTTTATTTCAGATAATCGCACTCCGTGTTGGCATGGATGTAATGAGGAAGGCTTTCTCGTGCACCACTTGTGGAGGCATTTAGTGGTAGAATCTATCTGGAAGCAATCTCTCCTCATGTAACAAGGGTTTCAAAAGACAAAAAATAGAGCTTGGCTCAGGAATTCCACTGCTGAGAAGCCATAACCAACTTGCTAATCCCCGCCCCCCCATATCCATTCTCTCTGTCATCCTGAGGTAATTAAATTCCTGAATTTTAGCTGGGCACACAGCTGCCCAGAATGAACACTACATGCCCCAGCCACCCTTATAGCCAGACGGGGACTTGCTGGTCACGTTCAGGCCAATAGGAGGTACTGGAAACATTCTGGGCAAGCTTCCAAAAAAATGTCCTTAAAAAACAACTGATGTAAGTGTATTTTCCCTCTTGTTGTGCTGCTTGGAATGTGGATCCTGAACCAGGAGATGAGCTCCTTGTTGTATTAGTGTCAGATCAGAAAACTGGAAGTAGCCTGGGTCCCAAACAACTGTGGAGTCACCATGACACTCTAGAAACTTAAAGTACTTTTCCTTTGTCTTGTCAACTTCTCTGAAATTTTCCTGGTTTTTATTAAGATGATGTATAAGCCCAAGTTATTATTTTTTTTTTTAGATTTTATTTATTTATTTGAGAGAGAGAGTGAGAGAGAGCATGAGAGGGGAGAGGGTCAGAGGGAGAAGCAGACTCTCTGCTGAGCTGGAAGCCTGATGTGGGACTCGATCCTGGGACTCCAGGATCATTACCTGAGCCAGAGGCAGTCTAAGCCCAAGTTCTAACCATCCCTTTGAGTTACTCATCTCTGGGTGCTGCTGCGTGTCCGTGCAGCATCCATGTTGAGAAACCTCTTTGTTTTCTTTTTGCTGATCTATCTATTGCCAGTCTAATGTTACAGGGCCCCAGCTGCAGAATCCAGGAGAACAGAAAGAAAAAGGATTTTTTTCCTCTCGTACACTGGAATAGTTACCTTACCACCAAAAGCTAAGCAACTTAGAATCAAAAATCACTTTTGTTGAGTCACAGCTAGAAAGAGGCTGGTAGAACCTTAAGTAATTATTGGCCTGTCATAATAAGTAGTCCCAAGAATTATGCCTCATATAATAAATGTATCACTTCACTGACACTAATCACATTCTCAAGGTTGTAAGGAGCAATCCTTACTTCTTATTTAAATAAGAATAAAAGACTTTGACATTACATGGGGTTTTTTTTCAAAACCTTCAGAGACACTTTTTAAACTCTATTCTATTTGCTTGACTTCATGCAATGAACAGTTTATAATTATAAGTAAGTAAGCTAAAGATATATCTTTCAACTGACAAAAACAAAATGTAGGAAGCAAGAATAAGCTATTGAGGCAAAAATAGACCTCGTGTTCTTGCTTCTCATTCTACCACTGCAGGCTGAAACTTAGTAAGACATCGGTTACCACTGATAAATTGTTCTAACAAAAGGGTCACCCCTGCTTCCGTGGGGGGATTAATTTTCATGTTAATTCCAACTGAATACAAAAAAAAAAATTACAGGCATATCATTTTTCTCAACTATGTCCAGGAAAAAATTCAACATGAAATTATAGTACAAGAGGAGTACATTTTATTCAAAAAAGAAACTTCATGTGAATCTTTGTATCAAGAAAGTCACCCCATCCCCATCATCGACCTAGAGTTTTTCTTTTTTGTCATTTGAATTTTCATATATTTAGCTTCTAAAAAAGGAGTATATTTAGAGTTAAATTGCATGAAAAGAGGAAGAATAACAGCAGCAACAAGAACAGCCACAAAAAAGGAACCCTGAGACTTACCCCACTCCTTGGCTATGTCCATAAAATCCGTGTTCCAGAAGTAAGCAGGAGGCTCCCAGTGTCTTGGCATCGGTAATCAGGTAACGGTCGGTAACATGAGACTCCACTGGCAGCTATCTCCCCTCCAATCACTAGAAACCCTGGGCCTCCAGGTTTATAGAAGTCATGATAAATGAAATAGCTCTGAAAGAAGAAAGCATTCTTATAGGTCACTAGCTCCCTAAGCCCTGCAGCATGATGAGTGGCAGCACAATTTGGTTTATCAGAACAAAGAGCTGGGTTATGGGTCCCAAGATCCCATCTAAATCAATGATCTTGCACAAGCCACAGGGCCTACACATTGGACAAATTTATTTCTTTGCTTTTTAATTAGAAAATTTTCCAAACTATGCTACAGAACAGAAAATAAGATAATGAATCTCCCACGTGCCCATCACCCAATATGACAGGCTGAATAGTAGCCCCCAAAGATACCTGGGTCCTTAATCTATAGAATCTGGAAATAAAATCTTGAAAATAGGGGCACCTGGTTGGCTCAGTCAGAGGAGCATGTGACTCGATCTCAGGGTCGTGAGTTCAAGCCCTACGTTGGGTGTAGAGATTACTTAAAAATAAAGCCTTTAAAATATATGTGTGTGTGTGTGTGTGTGTGTGTGTGTAGATCTATATATATATACACACACACACAGAGATACACACAGAGTTATACACACACACATATATATACACATACATATTTATATGTTTATAGAATCCAGGAATATTTCTTTATATAGAAAAAGGATCTTTTCAGATGTGCTTAAGTTAAGGATCTTGAGATAAAGTGATTATTCTGGATAATCCAGGCAGGTCCTATCACGTAATCCCAAGTATCCTGATAAGAAGGAGGCAGAGAGAACTTGGACTTCAGACAAAAGAAAAGAAGGCCATGTGAGAGAAGCAGAGAGAAACAGGTGCTGTGTCCTCAGCTTTGAAGACCGAGGGAGGGGATCTGAACCAAGGGATGTGCTTACGATGCAGGGAAAGACCAAGAACTGGATTCTTGCCTCTAGCCTCCAGAGGGAGTGTGGCCCTGCGGACACCTTGATTTCAGCCCACTGAAAGTGATTTTGGAACTAACTGTAGGAGACTAAACATGTTATTGTTGTTGTTGTTGTTTAAGATTTTTAAAATTTATTTATTTGAGCAGGGGAGGTGGGGCAGAGGGAGGGGGAGAAGGAGCCTCCCCGCTGAGTGTAAACAGCCTGATGCGGGGCTCAATCTCAGGACCCTGACCTGAGATCGTGACCTGAGCTGAAGGCAGACGTTTAACCGACTGAGCCGCCCAGGTGCCCCTAAACGTATTGTTTTAATCCGAGTTTGCAGCGACTTATTCAACAATCACCAGCACAAGTCAAATCTTGGCCACACATACTCCCTCTTCTCATATTCATTTGCTCTATGCCAATAATATATAGTACATATACACATTGGAATAACAACTAAGTGTATTATTAAGATATTATTAAGACTAATAATATGATTATTGGAAACTTCTTTCTGTACAGTTGTGTATGTGTGTGTCCTTAGGATTTATCCCATAAGAGCTATAGAGTCAAAGTAGCGTACTTTCAATTCATTTGAAATAATCCTCTCTGGTCAAGTCACAGGTCTAATAGACAAGTAGCTGTGTTTGTTTCATTTTATTTTCAATTTTTAATTGTTTTACAACTATGCAAAAACATGGCCTGGTTTCAAAGTTAAACCTGCCAGAAAAGCACATTTAGAAAAGTCTGATACCATTTCTGTTTCCTCAGCTTTACCTCTCTCCCATTATATGTAACCAGTTGTACTGATATTTATCTTTTCATTATTTTTTGTTAAACATAGAAATACTTCATTCTTCTGTCTTTCCTTAGATAAGGTGCCATTTTGCACTTGGCATATTTTCACATAACAATGTATCCTGGAGATCACTACGCAGAAGTGCTTAAAGATGTAGCATTGTTCCTCATTCCCTTTTTCCAGATGCATGGTACTTTCTAGTGTTAATTAATTAATTAAACCCATAGTCTATCGATGACCATTTGGTTCATTTTTCACCTTGTCTATTCTAATGGGTGCTGCAATGGATCATTTGTGCATAGAATCACTTCACGCTTTTGTTAGTGTACCCTTAGGGTAGATTCCTGGAAGTGGTTATAATTTTGACAACTATCAGTAAATTCCCCTCCACAGGGGTTGTGCCGTTTTTCATTTCTACCTGCCGTGTATGAACGGGCCTGTTCACCAGCAAGTTACGTTGAACTAAAGCAATGGTACTAGCAAGCACGTGATCAGTGCGACCGAATATTTCCCCCAAGAATTAAAAGAACTTAATGACAAATCACCTCTATAAAAAATAGATCAGAGCACAGATAAAAATGTTCCAGAAAATGAAAACAATGACATAAAGAGGTGAAGACTACAATGATCACGTTCAGAAGATAAGCGGAACAAAAAACAAGCTTCTCATAGAAATAACAGTTATTCACTAAAGTGAAGACTCGAGAAGACAAACCAGAGGACAATCAGCAAAATCAATAAAAAGGTGCTTAAAAGAAGTATAGTAAATAAAAGCTGTGGGGAAGAGACAAAGGACATTCAACCCATGCATATTTGATGACTTTGAAGAGGAAAACTCCACATACAGAACAGAAAAAATATATAATTCAGCAAGATTTTTGTAAAATGGAGATTTAATCTACTGATTGAAAAGATAGACCATATCTCAGGAGAAACTGATTTTGGGGCAGCTGGGTGGCTCAGATGGTTGAGCGTCTGCCTTCTGCTCCGGTCATGATCTCCAGGTTCTGGGATCCAGCCCTACATTCGGCTTCCTTCTCAGTGGGGAATCTGCTTCTCCCTCTTCCTCTGCCTCTCCCCCCCCATCCCAGATCATGCTCTCTCACTCACTCTGTCAAATAAATAAATAAAATCTTTAAAAAAAAAGAAAAGAAGGTAAGTGAGACGAATCTATTTATATATAAGACTAAGCCTAAAACCATCTTGAGATTCTGGTTATCAAACAGAATGTCAATGCCATGAAATCTGAAGATGAGAAATAGAATGATCACAAACAAAAGTAGGAAAGTAAAGACAGGGAGGAAGTGGAAAGCGAACGTGCAAATAAACAAAGGGTTTCATCTTTTATAAAGTCTTAAAAATAGGCACGAAGAATAATAACAGAACCAGTCAAAATTGGGTTTATTAAATTATCTTGCTTTATGACCATGAAAACACTCCAGATAATTATAAAACAAAATTAAATTTTATGAAACTAATACTTTGAGAACTGAAGCCCGGATCTGAGAGCTGATAGATTAAAGGAGACTTAAAACATAGTAATCCATCGAAATACATGGATCCTATTTGAATCTTTATTTAAACAAGGTCTTTATATCATTTTATGATATAATTGTAAAACGGAATAGAGGGAAGGAAGGAAGGAAAAAATGGAAGGGAGGGAGGAAGGGAGGGAGGGAGGAGGAGGAAGAGGAAGGAAGAAAGAGAGAGAAGACAAGAATGTGGAAAAAAACTAATTTCATCATAATGGGAAATTAGTCAAAATTAAAGCTTTAAAGGATTAAGTATATTACACAAAACTATAAAGTAATCCCTAGAAAAACTAAAAACTGCACATGAAGATTCCGAATTACTAGAAGCTGTGTGCACATGAACACACACACAGCTGCACACACAGGAAAAAATATTTCACTTAGCGAAATACACTAAAATAAAGGAAAATAAGGGACAGGCTAAAAAACCAAATAACATAACATGACTAAGATAAATGTCATCATATCAAAATTGTAACAGGATAAACTCATCTATGAAAAGAAAAGCTGTCAGATGGGATTCCAAGTGGGACTCAACAGAATGATGCCTATGTCAGGATGGCTGAAAACCAAAGGCACACACATGCAAATGCAGACCAGGGAAAGCAAGGGTCATGGTTCTAGTATCAGACGAGGTGGGACTCAGGTACCAACATGTTAAATCAACCAAGAACAGTGCTTTAAGAGGCAGATCTTAAAGTGGTGCCTATCTGTGTGCTACATGACATTGGATCAAAATACACAGAGAAAAATCTACACGAAACACACGAGAGATAAAGGCACATCCACAAAAGCAGACCTATATACGTCTTTCAGATCATGACAGGTTGGGTGAGAAAAAAAAAAAATCTAAGTCACAAAGAAGTGTAGATCTGATTAATAGGTAGCAAACTCTGGACACTAAAAACTAAGACTTCACCTTCTTTTCAAAGCCTGTGAATACGAGGCATTCTATTTATGGGAATTTACCCTGAATATCACAGGGAGAAAAAAAGAAACCACATTCACAAGCGTATTCATTGTGATATTATTTGTAATAGCAAAATGATGGAAAGAATCTAAATCCCATATATTGGGAATTGAATAAATGATCATGGTCATCCACTCAATGAAAAAAGATGCTGATGTAAAAAAAAAAGAAAGAAAGAAAAGAAAAAATCTGTATAAACTGATACGGACTAATTTTAACGATGTACTGTTAAGGCTGCAAAAGAAAAATCCACGATACAGAAGATATACCATTTGTAAAGGAAAAAGGGGGAAATAAGAATCTACTATATATGTGTTTATTTTTGCATACAGATAAATCAGAAGCTAATACAACGTGTTACCTTCTGAGTTTGAGTGGGAAGAGGTAGAAGAAACAGGAGTGGGCAGAAGGCTCCTCAGAATATACCTTTTAAAATAGTTTTGACTTTTGACCTATATTAATGTTTTGCATCTTCAGAAAACAAAAGTAAATTGATACAAGTGGGAAAAATCCTAAAACTTAAAAAAAAAAAAAATGAACCTGACTGTGGGATGACCAGATAATTTCTCAGCTAAATTCCGTCAAAATATTAAGCAACACTAACACCAACACTATTTCAACTACCCCAGGGCATGGCAGGAATGAGTAAGAATCTTCCACATTCTTTTCATAGAGCATGACACTAACATCTGACAGAGACAGCACACAAAAAAGAAAATTAAAGAGCCTTTCAATTATGATTCTCAGAACAAAATTAGTAAATCATTCATATTTGAAAATAGGTTTTAGAGTCACATTAAAAAAACATTACCTGATGAGCAGGTGGGATTCAGAGCAGGAATAGCAGGAAGTTTCATTATAGGAAGTAAAATAATGTATTTCAGCATTTTAATAAATCAAAGTAGAAATAGAAATAAAATTATCATCCCCATAGGTGCTAAGAGGCATTGGATAAAATTCAATATATATTTATTTAATAGAAAAGGAGAGATGGGTAATGTCTTAATATTGGAATAGACTATATACATCTTTTTTTTTTTTTTTTTTTGAGGGGGGGGGGGGAGAGAGGTTGGGGGGGGTTGGGGGAGGAGGGGCAGAGAGAGAGGGAGAGAAAATCCTAAGCAGACTCCACACTCAGCATGCAGCCGCACACAGGGCTCAATCTCATGACCCTGAGATCATGACCTGAGCCGAAATCAAGAGTCCCATGCTTAACCGACTGAGCCACCCAGGTGCCCCTAAAATATATACATCTTAATGACATAAATGTGCTTATTTATTTATGTGTCTTTGCAGAGTTGTATCCCCTGTAAAAAGGAATTATCTGATGACATGCCAAGGGGAAGCCTCTTTCAAGACCTGGTCAACCAGAATGTCCCATATTCCTGAGCAGGGTGGTCAGAAAAGGTTTAGGACACAGCATAAGTCAATGAGATCTTGGCCCTAGATTTTTGCTGGGGCTCCTGAGAAAAAAGTTTTCCTTCCCTAAAGTGTCAGACCTTCAAATTGTGTATATAGACACAGATCAAGCTCTGAAAGTTTTGTAGAATCCAACCGGACTTGTCAAGAGAATTGGTGTTCAGGGATTTATATCTAACCCAGATGTCGACATATCTCAGCATAGACTAATCATGGTCTAATTAGCCCATTTCTAATAGGACTAGAAAGGAATTAGGCCAGATTCAGCATTTCTAGAATATGTAAAAAAAAAAAAAAAAAAATTCCTGTAAGTCAGCAAGAAAGATAGGAAATACAATATAAAAAAGATAAAGGATACTAATAGTTTAATTCACATAAAAACTAGCCAGAATGATGTTCCACCTCTCTAATTATCAGGGAAAAGCAAATTAAAACACTATCGCACTATCTTGAGGTTGTCAATAATTCAATAATTAGAAACTTACCACACACTAAGCTCTGGTGAGGATGTTGGAAATTCAGAGTCCTCAGCCACAGCTCAGCATTGGAGAGCAACCTGACAGTGTTCTTGTAACTGAGGACTTGGGATGCCCTAGGGCATGGCAGTTCCAAGCCTGCGTGCAAGTACCCCCCACAAAAACTACCTCACAAAAGCAAAGGGAGATGTAAACTGGTGAGCAGGCAAAGTATTGCTTCCAGTAGCAAGGGGCTAGACATCTAGGTGTGTGTCCAAATGTGAACTGTCAATAAAATAGAACACTATGCAATGGTCGGGGAATTAACTCGCTTCATGGATGGATATCAAAAATACTATGTTGAATGAAAAAGGAACAAAGTGAGATTTAAAGCACAATGCTATTGAAGTAGGTTTTTCAAAACACTATGCATTTGAGGCATATGTGTACATGTAAATAAAATGATGGAAGGCCAGTTGGAAGTGTGTATGGCAAGAAGAGGAGGAGAAAGAAGACAAAGAAGAGGAAGAAGGAGGAGGAGAAGAAGAAGAGGAGGGGGGAGGGAAGGAGGAGAAAAAGAAAAAGAAGGAAGAGGAGAAGGAGAGGAAGGGGAAGAGGGGAAGAGGAAGAGGAAGGAGAAGGAAGGAAAGGGGAAGGGGTAGAGGGAGGAGGAGGAGAAGAAGAAGAACAAGAGGGAGGAGGAGGAAGAGGAGGAGAAGAAGAGGAGAGAAGAAGGAGAAAAAGAAGGGGAAGAAGAAGAGGAGGAGGAAGGAGAGAAGGAAAAGAAGAAATGAGACTGGGTATCATAAATGAAGGGAGAAGTAAAATTTTAAAAATTTAAAAGCCACATACAGACTGATGTTATGTCATAAACTGAAGAGCATAGCAGACTAGATTCATATGAGGTCAAAAAGAAATAATTTTTAGGTTATGAAACCCATTCAGTTTTTTCAAAATTTAATTAAAACTCATATAAAGTGATCATAGTCATGATTTGGAATTACAAAAAAAAAAAAAGTAATACCAAAAATAATCCTCCAAAAATAAACGAATAGACTAAGGATGGCATACTGGCTGAATGAAATGTTCTCAGGCCATTAAAACTTACTGTTAAGAATAAAAGTTGCAAATTAATATATGGAGAACCAGTTTCGGAAAGAGAGTGTAAAGTATCATATTTCAACTGAGTAAAATGTTAAGCAAAAGATAAAAATGCACACAATAAAAAACCCACAGAAAACTTCAAAACTTGTGGGCCTTAAGGATGCCCGTGAGATTACGGATGAAATTACCTTTAGTGACAAAAAGTTTTTTTAAAATTAATAACACAAATACGAGAATGAATATTGACAAAAACACAAACTAAAAATAAATGCAGAAACATATCATAATTGGTTTTTATAGCAAGCCTCTCTGGGTTTCAGCTGGCTTCCTCATCTAATTGGTTTTTTAATTGTGGCAAAATATACATACCATAAAATTTACCATCTTAACCATTTTTAAGTGTACAGCTCAGTAGCATTAAGCACATTCACATTGTTGTACGACCATCACCTCCCTCCATCTCTAGAACTCCATCTCTGTACCCATTGAACAATAATTCCATTTTCCCCCAGCTCACGGCAACGACCATCCACTTTGTTTCTATGAATCTTTTTTTTTTTTAAGATTTTATTTATTTATTTGTCAGAGAGAGAGAGAGAGAAAACACAAGCAGGGGGAGCGGGAGAGGGAGAAGCAGGCTCCCCACTGAGCACAGAGCCCGATGTGGGACTTGATCCCAGGATGCTGAGATCATGACCTGAGCCAAAGGCAGACGCTTAACCGACTGAGCCACCCAGGTGCCCCTGTTTCTATGAATCTTTGTCCTTTCATGTCTGGCTTATTGCACTCAGCATAATAGCCTCAAGCTTCATCCATGTTGTAGCATGTGCCAGAATTTCCTTCCTTTCTAAGGTTGAATGATATCCGATTGTATATATGTACTACATTTTGTTTATTTATCCAGTGGCTTGCTTCCACCTTGGTTATTGTGAATAATGCTGCTCAGAACATGGGTGTGCTCATTCTTAAATGATAGCATTTGGGCTTTGATCAGATGCCCCCAAGCAACCTCCTCCAGAGAGATTGAAGGCACAGATCCTGGAAGGACCACAGAAGAGATGTGAATCAGGATGACAGAAAGGTCCCAGCTGTTAAACCCAAGAGGCACACACATGGTTGTTTCTATAGGTCCATATATTTTAGATATTTTATAATCAAATAAAAGATGTAAAAATATGTAAAAAGTTCAATATGATATAAACTGCCTTGCACAAAGCCTGGGCATTAAGAAACCATCTTCCACCCCTTGCATACCTCCCAGATCTCCATACATATTTCATGGCAACCTCAGGCTCATGCCATCCCCCCACCTGTCACCACCTGTCCTGGTCATTCATTTTTTTACCTGTGACCAGACAGACATACACTGGCTACTAAAATGGCCGAGCATCGGCTGAAGCCAGCCATCAGTGGGGGGCTTTTTGAGGACAACAGGCTGGACCAAATCTGTCTGCAGAGGAAACTGAGCCTCTGAACGGCAAAGCCGCTGCAGGAATGGCCACCGCCGCCCAGAAACAGAGCCACAGTTGACTGGCTGGAAGTGAGACCCCGCCAGGCACGGGTCCTTGGCCCAAAGGCCCTGGGACTACCTGATGGCATCTCTTAGCAAGAAACATTCGCCGCCGCCGCCTCCCCCTCACCTGCTAGAATGGGCACTCTCCAGCAGGAAGGTTAAACAACGGAGTGCTTCCACCTTGACGCTGAGCCTGTGGCTCCGGAGGGCTGCCAAGAGCCCTTTAGGGCTGCATTGAAAAGCAACGAAAGCGGGAGAGTCTGCGAATCTTCCCTCTCTCCTCTACTGAACAATTCCCTTCTCTTCGTTTCCTTGTCTCTGTGGTCTTCCCATAGCGCTCCAGGACCGCGAGCCCAGGATAACTGGGTCCAAGTGAATGCGTCGTTAGTCCAGGTGCGGCTGGTGCTGCACCTCGGGGCAGAAGTCTAAGCATTTGAACCCCTGGTCTCTGTTTCACCCCCTTGGTCCCCTCTGATTCCTTCATTGCAAAACTGGTGTTGCTACTGCTCTCTCATCCTGATCCTTGTCATCCCCATCATTGTCACCTTCTGATCAGTGTCACTACCCACTGCAAACGTGTGCTGAACGCCCAACCCCTACTGGCCTCCTGCAGAGCTGAGGAGTCACCACAACAGCTCTGCCTTGGCAACGCCTTGCAATGGAGTTGATAATGCAACGTATGCTCGGGAAGGAAGAGAGGGAGAGAGAGACGGGGAAGAAGGAAGGGAAGAAGGGAAGAGGGATGGAGGGAGGAGGAGGGAGGAAGGAAGGAAGGAAGGAAGGAAGGAAGGAAGGAAGGAAGGGGCAGGAAGGAAGGAAGGAAGGAAAGAAGGGAGGGAGGGAGAGAGAGACAGGGAAGAAGGAAGGAAAGAAGGGAAGAGGGATGGAGGGAGGAGGAGGAAGGAAGGAAGGAAGGGGAAGGAAGGAAGGAAGGAAGGGGCAGGAAGGAAGGAAGGAAGGAAAGAAGGGAAGAGGGATGTAGGGAGGAGGAGGAAGGAAGGAAGGAAGGAAAGAAGGGAGGGAGGGAGGGAGGAAAGAAGGGAGGGAGGAAGGAAGGGAGGTAGAAGGGGAGGAAGGGAGGGAGGGAGGGAGGGAGGAAGTCATACTAGGTTCCTAGTCTTGGGGGCTCTGTTAATTCAACATACTCTTCAGGTTCAATGTCAGTGTGGAATTGGAGGGCTTTAAATGACATGAGGATTCCTATGCAGGTGGAGAGTGGGTGGTGAGGTCACAAGTGCTCAGTTTGAAGTATTTTTCCACGTGTCTAGACCCCAAAATGGGTTAATACCACCGGCTCAGCTGCCCGACTGCCTGGGTTTGAAGCCCTGCCATCCAACTTAATCACTGCGTGGCCTTGAGCAAGTCATGAATCTCTTTAGGTCTTGGTTTATTCATCAGTAAGATGAAAATAATAAAATAATAATGATAATACATACATACATACCTGTGCGGGAAAAACTCAGTCTTTCCTCCCATGCACTGCCTTTACTCTTACACTATTCCCACAGCCCTGACACTTCTGACATGGTGACCGAATGTGTGGGGTTTTCCCCACACCAGGCAATTCTGGGACACGAGCTGGGTCCACTCAGTTCTGGCACTGTGTGCCTGGAAACAGCGCCACAGCCCCCAGGTCAAGGGCACAGTCCCACAAGACTGCCCACCCCACCTCCCCCTTCAGATGCCGATTTCGAGTAGTATGTCCCTAGGCTACCCACAAATTTCGTTGGAGTTGGCTATGAATCAGAGGTTCCCATGACCTCCTCCCCCTTAGATTTATTTGCTAGAGCAGCTCCCAGAACTCAGGGAAACACATCTACCAGTTCATGAAAGGATATGGTAAAGGATACAGATGAACAGCCAGATGAAAAGACATAGAGGGTGGTGGGGTCTGGGAGCACAGGAGCTTCTGTTCCCGTGGAGTTGGGGTCCATCGCCCTCCTGGGACGTGGATATATTTTCAACCTGGAAGCTCTCCAATTCTCCTACTATTGGGATTTTATAGAGGTTTCCTCATGGAGGCATGATTAATTATTAACTCCACTTTCAGCCCCTCGATCCTTCTCTAGGGAAGGTGGGTGGGAGCTAAAAATTTCAAGCTTCTAATCATGGCTTGGTTTTTCTGGTGACCAGCCAACCCCCATCCAGGAGACCACCCAGAGTCACCTCATTAGAACAAAAGATGCTCCTAGTGTTCTTATCACTTAGGAACTTACAAGGGTTTGGGGGTCCTGGGTCAGGCACATAGTAAGCCTTATATAAGCATGAGCTACTACTCTAAATATATGAAAGAATAGTGCTTATACTAAAAATTTCAGACATGGTCTCTTGGCATTGAATTTTGATTTCCTAAAATATATATCCAGATATCAAGGCCCCCCCCCCGAGAAAGAAATAAAGAACAGTAATAAATGCTTTCTTCTCAAGAAACTGCATCTTTTATTATTTAATTTATATCATGGATCATGAAATGATTTGTATCTTCCTGGTCCCATTTTCACACAGGCTTGGATACTCACAGATCTGGAAGTAAGGATTTGGGAACTGATCTCATGAAAGCTTCCTGTCTTGGTCTTTTAATTTTTCTCCCCATGAAGCTCAAGGTTACATAGCTGTTTGAAGACAGAATTCTGCCTAAAATTTCTGACTGTGTCAATCATCCGATCAAGCAATTCTTTCTGCTATAAACCAGATAGCTCTTTTATTTTTCAATAATAAGAGTACAAAATTGTGATAAGTACCCTCTTCATTCCATACAGTACTTACTGCTGAGAATAACTGAATAAGCCTTTTATCTGATTTTTAACTATTAAAAATAGAATGACCCCACATTCCCCCCACCCACACCTTCCACGCTTGGCAAGAATATTTCCTGCCTAATATTAGAAAATACCACTAAAAGTTATGGTTGTTATGAGGGAAATTTTAGGGGTGAGAAGAATGTTTTAGATCTTGATTATGGTGATGATTACACAACTGTAACCATTTGTCAAAGCATGTTGAATTGTATACTTAAAAATGGTTAATTTTATTGTATGCAAATTATTCCACAGTAAGGCTAATTTAAAAAAAAACTCATAGAACAGAGTTCTTAGAATGTGAAAATTTGATTAAGTATAGACATTATCTCAGTATGAATATAAATCATAAAGGTAATAAATCACCACCTACCAAAAGAACATGATAAGTTCTAGAGTGTAGAGCATTAAAGGGAGGGCATAAAACAGGTCAAGTTTGGGGGTATAAAGAGCAGGAAAAAATAGTATAAGGCTAGCAACCCATAAAATTAGTGACTACCACCTGGTGAAGGTCTCCAAGAGGCAGGCACCATCACACAACACAGGCGCATGTCCGCAAAAGAGGAGAAGAATTTAACACACTTTGCCTACAGCCCCAATGATATAAGTAATATGTAACCTTTCCACTATGTGGTAAGTCTCTGGCCCTGATACTTTCCTCAATAAATAGTTTATATTACTTTTATTTTTTAAAATATTTACTTATTTATTTGAGAAAGGGAGAAAGAGCGCATAAGCGGGGCGGGGGGGGGCGGGCGGAGGGGGGGGGGGGGGTGCCAAGGGAGAGGGAGACAGAGAATCCTCAAGCTAACTCCCCGCTGAGTGACACGGAGGGTGGGGGGTAGATCCCAGGACCCCCGAGATCACAACCTAGGCTAAAATCAAGAGTTGGACACTTAATCGACTGAGCCATCCAGGTGCCCCAAAAGTCTCTATTACTTTTAGATGAACGTGGTATTATTCCTGCGAATGGTGTATTTGCATGTGTGTTTCCCTTCCAGTGGATGAGGCATGTTGACTTCAGATGAGCATTGCCTAGGAATAGCTGAGTTTGGCATAAACTTGTCTCACAAAAGAACTGCTATGGTGAGTTCTTGATTTCCTTGCTCACAAGAAAGATGCAAGCTGCAAATGGAATTCTCGTGATTTCCCATAAGGAAATCTGAAAGATTTGCTTGTAAATGAATTAAAAAATCAGATTTACTTTAATAACTTGAGGGCTTGGCTGTTTGCCCTAAAGCTATCAAATGAGAGGTGGTATGTAGAGGTGTCGAGATGGGAAGATGAACAGGTGCACAGTGACCTGTGAGGAGTCAGGGTGGACAGGTATACCATGAACTCACTACTTTTCCCTAAATATTTGGCCCACACCCAAGGTTTGTCGTCTTATTGTTTGACCCTTTCAGGGAGTAAAGTCCTTGAGTTCTTAACCTAAAGGCTTGCAAATTCTTCTAAGACTAAAGCTGGAAAACGAAGAAAAGAAACCTAAGGAGACAGGATAATGTGCATTTTGGCAGGTATTACATGATGACCTTTCCCCGGTTTATAACGACGCGGCTCTCTCTCTCTCGATGCAGATGAACTCAATTCAAAGGGAATTTGCAAAGGTTAAATACTACAAAAATGAACTGAGAGTGCTTATTATAATACACAGAGTTATTATAAATATATGACATCTTCTCGCTGAAGCTTATGTTTTTCAATGTAATCGAATTAGTGGAATGAATTTTGACTGGAAGGCGAGGGAGATTCGGGGATGTGGTCCTTTCACACTTGCCCTCAACTCTCCGGACACAGGATTGTGGATCCTAGAACGAGGTCAGATCTGCAGAAGGCCCCTGGCATAGTTAACAGCAGAAGTGGCTTAGAGCTCCGTAATAGGCACGACCTGGGGATTTTTCTGATGCATGCCGTCTAGAAGTGACCTTTTCTTTTTTCCTGACAGGCTACCTCTCTTGCAAACCACAGTGTGGTGGGAAAGTCTCTGCTGCGGCATTCTCCGGAGAGAAGTCTGGCCTCCTACCCCAACAGGCTGGGTAACCCAGCCCCGAATTCCTCAGGCAACACGGTGGCTCTTGAGCCCTTGAAATATGGCTGGGGCAAATTGAAGTGTGCGATAAATACGCTGGGTTTGGAGGACTTTGTAGGGATAGAAAGGATGTCAAAGATCCCATGATATCAATTATATGTTGAGATGATCCTCTTCAGGATAGAGTAGGTTAAATGAAATAGATTTCTAAATTTAATTTCACCTGTGTCTCCTTCTTATCTTTTACTGTGGATATTAGAGAATTTTAAATTACACGTGTGTCTTGTGTTATATTTCGTTGGACAACGCTGTCCTAAGGGACTAGCTGCAGCTTTGCTGCTCTCACCGTGGCCAAGTTTCCGCAGCCTCACTGCTTCCGTGCTCTCAGTTGTCATCTTCAGAGACTGTCCCCTCAGATCTAGGAGGCTGCACCTGTGGGGTATTAGCGGTGCCTGTTCAGGGATTTGGTTTGGGATTTGCTTGTCCCTTTCCACCCAATTCATGCTTCCAATCACAGCTCTGCATGTAAGTCGTAATGACCTCCAGTTTCTTTCTGAGCTTACTTACTACTCCTTTTTTCCAGCACGTTCTGGAGCTTGGACAACCAGCTTAGCAAACCTCAGCTGAGCCTTCACACCACTTCCCTTTAAAAAAATGGATCTAAAGTAAAGTAATTAATTGGAGTCCAGCTGAAGAAACAAAATACAGTAGGATAGACTAGAATAAACAGCATGGAAAAAAATTCTTTTTTTTTTTTTTTGTCTAGATGAAAATTTTATGCTATATAGTTTTCCTTTGATTAAATACACTGTTTCATTTTCCTCTCCACAAAGAAGAATACGTGGGGGGTTTTTTGTACACTTATCTTCTTAACAAATCCATTTTCTCCTGGAACAAAATCCGGCCCCTTTCCATGATCCACTAGTCCCTTCCTGCTCTGGGGCCATCAAACACCCATCAAACGCCGGCCCTTTCCCCTTCTCAAAGTGCACCAAGCCAAGCCTCCAAACTGAGCTCCTTGATCTCCTGGAATACTTAGCTTTCCTGCCGTGACCCCACCCACCCTCCTCTCTTCCCCACCTACTTATATTAGTTGAAGACAATGCAGCTAGTAATGCAAAAGAAATCAAAGGTTTTTCACAATAAAATAAACAGATAAAAGTCTCATAGGTGTCACAAAGATTTAATGAGTGACACTCACGGCTAGAGTCCTTATTTTAAAAAATGCATACCCTGCACAAAAGATCCTCCTCTGAGAAGAGCAGAAGGATGGCACCCTGCTGGGAAGTTAGTTACTATCTGTAAACAAAGCAGAGAGCTGAGAAAAGAAGCCAAGTGTGGAAACATTTTTAAAAAGGATAGTGGGGGAGACACATGAAAAATGTTTTATTATGGTGTTCTATTAACCAACTGGCTGTGGTTGATACTTCAAAAGTATCTTGTTTATTTACATATTTTACTTGTTAAAGATTTGTCACCCTCTGTAAGTATCTTGTTTATTTATTTGCTAAAGATTTTGTGTGCACAAGCCGATCCCTTTGACATTACCCTTCCTCCTGACCTCAGCAGGATCCATGGTTGTTTGATAGTCAGACTATAGACTATAGCTCAAAAGGTCACCTCCTCCGGGAAGTCTTCTCTGATGCCCAGCCTACAATAGCCACTCTCTACCACAGCACCCTCCTGAGGTTTTCTGTGCAGCCCCATGAGGTAAAAAAGATTTGCAATACTGTCATTCCTCACATTAAAATATTCTTAAAATTACAAATAACAATGTGTTATTTAATAATCAAAGAAAGCCTTTGTTTAAGTTTATTTTAATACACTTTTGTTAGCCTTGTCGATAATGGCCATTTGGTTGAGGTGATATTACTCATGAAAACACTAGTACAGTTTAACCTGCGGGGACAAAATCTGTAAAGCTGGAGTGGAGCCCCACTTGTGGAAAATGCAGGTCGCATTAGTGTCGGCGTTATGGTCGGCCGTGTTCCTCATGTGAATGCCACCTGTCTTGTGTGTCCTGTGATCCTGGGTTCGAAACCTGGCTTTCCCTCTTGCAGCTGCATGACCTCATGCGAGCAATCTGACCTCTCGGGGCCTCAGTTCCACATCTGTGAAAGGGAGTTTCTCCACATATGGAAAACACGGCTCCTCAGCCCCGGGCCACTTCCAGGCAGGGCCTGGCTACGAGCTTCCTCCTCAGCCCCCAGCTGCTCTTCTCCGAGAAAGAGTCACAGAATCACTCATTCCTCCCCCACGTAAGAAACTCGCCAGGCCAGAGACTCAGCGCTTCTCCCCATTACATCTTTCCCGGGGCAGAGAATTGACCCAAACAGCACCATGGCCAGCCAGCTTCTCAGTCACTCACCCTGGGACCCTCTTGAGACTGTCATGAAGCAGTCACTTTCTTTTATTATTTTTTTAAGGATTTTATTTATTTATTTGACAGAGAGAACGCGCACAAGCAGGGGGGAGGGCCGAGGGAGAGGGAGGAGCAGGCTTCCCGCTGAACAATGAGCCTGCCGATGCGGGGCTCGATCCCAGGGCGCTGAGATCATGACCTGAGCGGAAGGCAGGCGCTTAACAGACTGAGCCACCCAGGCGCCCTGGAAGCAGTCACTTTGACAAGATAAAAACGGAGAGAGGCTGCAACCCATTGCTTACAGCCTGGCTCTCCCTGATTGCTGGACCCTTTCCATTAGCATCAGTGGGCTTCCTATCACAGAGAAAAACACTTGTTTATTAAATTCTTCATGCCTGTGTTCCCTAAGAAGGAATCATGCACACACACACAGAGGAGAAGACACATGGACACCACTACTGCCTAAAGCCTAAGATATTTATGAGCTTAATTTTGGTGCACAGTGGGATAGAGCAGTGCAGATTCGAGGCTAACGGAGTTGTGTCCCCTCTACTTAGACCAAGAGGTGGTAGACAGGGCATTGCGAAAACGAACAGAGGCAATTCAGGAGACATCTATACTTTTGTTTCTTTCCTAAATTATGGGATCATAATGAAGGGCAAATTGGTCTTAAGAAGCAGACTTCATCACCCACGTTGGAAAACCTCCTTTCCATTTGCAAAGTGCAAATATTCCTGTGGCTAAATGATGTGTTCCAATTACTTTCGCTCCAAATGCACTGAAACCCTCTCGGGTGTAAGTGAAAAGCAAATTTGGCCCATCACAGCTGACAAGAGTCAACTCAAGTAAATGGCTGGCTCACTAACTGTACGCCCTTCCTCAGAGTTCTGATCCCATTGCTATGTTTTATTCTTTAAGAGTGCTACATTAGGACTCATAAAGACGGGTGTACGGTGTAACCCAAACAGACCTCTCCAGTGTTTACGTACCACTTTCGACTCTGTGACAGATACTCTCTTCGAAGGAAGCTGTAGCAATTCATTTAACACCCCCTGATCTGGAACTAGGGGAATATTAAAAGTGCCTAGCACTGTGTTGCGTGCATGGCCAGAGCTCCAGAAGTACTTGCTGATGGGCTGATTTGGAAACAAAATACCGCCCAAGGACACACACACACGCAAGTCTCCAAGCCGCTGGGGGCACTGCCGCTGTGGTGTAATTGTCTTTGCTGCTGTAAAAGTCTAAATGAAAACTACTCCATTAATATTAATTCCCAGCCAGCATTCTAAACGAATGAGGCAGTTGCACCAGGTGAGATTCCTAGCTGTGTGTTAATTATTAATTTTCTTTATCTCTTAGATTGAAGGCAGTTGGAAAAAAATATTTAGCTTCCTGTTTTTCTGTTTAATTAAAATCAGTTTCATGTTTATCTGGAATTTTGTTTTTATGCCTCACCTGCTCGGAGCCAAATTAAGAAAATAAAAATAAATTCAGGATGATGCTTGGCTTGAAGATAGAGAGCTAAATTAGACGACAGTTGGGGCGCCTGGGTGGCTCAGTCATTAAGCGTCTGCCTTCGGCTCAGGTCATGATCCCAGAGTCCTGGGATCGAGCCCCGCATCGGGCTCCCTGCTCCGCGGGAAGCCTGCTTCTCCCTCTCCCACTCCCCCTGCTTGTGTTTCCTCTCTCATTGTGTCTCTCTCTGTCAAATAAATAAATAAAATCTTTAAAAATAAATAAATTAATTAATTAATAAGTTAGATGACAGTTTCTCGGCTAATGGTCTCACATCCAACTTTACTGAAAAAATTTAAGGAATCAAAAGAAAACTTCTACCACCTCCAAGAGACCATATCTACGCACCTACCCACATCCCTCTTGTTAACGATGAATATTCGACAGCAGGTTATAAAAGACGCCGTGGCTTATATTTAATGTGATGACTGATGTAGTTGAAAGCTACCATCTTGTTTGCTTTCCATTTGTTCCATCTGTTCTTTGTTCTCTTTTTCCTCTTTTCCTGTCTGCCTTTGGATCTCTCGCTGGGGTATTAGCTGTATCTCTCTGTATATCGTTATTGAACCACTCCTTTTGGCTTCCATAGTATCCTCTTTCACTTATTTATGCATCTATCTTCTAGTAGATTTCCTGGATGGGATAAGAACTTCAAAACAATGTACTTTCATTTCTATCCTCACTCCCAGGCTCTATCCTATTGTTGTCATAAATTTTACTTCTACTATTGTTTTAAACACCATACTGCATTGTTAATATTTTTGCTTTCAACAAGAACTTTAAATAATGATAAAAGTATTTTTAATAGTTACCATTTCCAGGGCTCTTGTTCCCTGTGTAGAACTTCAAGTGGTGTCTTATACACACAACTAAATCCAAAATGGATCGTAGACCTAAATGCAGAACCCAACTCTGTAAAACTTCTAGAAGAAACATCAAGAGAAAAATCTTTATGACCTTGGTTAGGGAAAGATTTCTCAGAGATGACCAAAGCCACGAGCCATGAAAGAAAAAATTGGATTTCATCAAAATGAAGAACTTCTATTCTTTGAAAGACACTATTAATAAAATAAAAAAACAAGCCACAGTCTGGGAGAAAGTACTTGCAAATCTCCTACCTGAATGTAGAACATATAATATATAATATATAAAAATACAATATAAATTATAATTATACATATATGTATTATAAATAACATATATATTATAAATAGAAATTATATGTCTATAATTATAATTATAAATATGAAACACATATAAACATATTATAAATAGAAATTCTATGTAAAATATATAAATATCAATATAAATATAATTATATATAAAATGTATAAATATAATAAAAATTTAAAAAACATATAAAATTTGAATGTAGAACATATATAAACTGTAATAAATTCTAATATGAAAACAAGCCTAATAAAACAAATGGGCTTAAGATTTGAATAGATACTAAAGAAGATACATGGTTGGCAAATGAGTACATTAACAGATGCTCAGCATCACTAGTCATTAGGGATATACAAATTAAAACCACAGTGAGAGACTACTACGTACAAACTAGAAGTGTCACTGATGTGGGAAGCAAAGGCAGAAGAAAAATTATTAAATTTCCTTAGTCCTTACAGCCTACTGACAAGTCCTTGAGACAGGCAGAGGGACATTTCTCTAGGGACTCAACTGCCTGGATGTTGACATTTGCTAAAGGCAGAAAGCAATCTTAGCCTGACCCCCAGGATCCTGTAAGTCTACTTTAACATATAAAAATTCCTTTGGAAACTTCTTTCATCTCTACCCTGCCCCCCAAGATACATGTTGACAATCATGTATCTTGCCCCCAAGTATATGACTCACTGATATACATCTGAAGGGTCTCATTGAGTAACGGACAGGCAGAGCTAGGTAAGGAGAGATAGGTAGGGGACCATGTGATCAGGCTCACAGAAATCCCAGAAACGCTGAGGCATAACGAAACCAGACCACCCTGCCTGGGGGTCAGAGGTGGGGTCTTTTTATGGCAGTCACATTGTGACCAACAAAGAATAGCCAGACCCCAAAGAAGAAGTAAGCCATTAAGGATGTTATCACCAGTCCTTACTCAAACCAAGACATCACAAAAATGATAAGGTCACAAGCTGCCTGGCCAGTTCTTTTGTTGTTGTTGTTGTTAAAGATTTTATTTATTTATTTGAGAGAGAGAGAGAGAGAGAGAGAGAGAAGCAGATTCTCTGCTGAGCAGGGAGCCCAACGTGGGGCTCGATCCCAGGACCCTGGGATTATGACCTGAGCCGAACGCAGACGCTTAACCCACTGAGCCACCCAGGCGCCCCTCCCTGGTCAGTTCTAAATAAAAGACTGTCAGTGGAGGCCCATGTTAGCAACCCCATTGGGACCCCTCTTGCTCCTGAGAGCTTTTTCTGCATTCTTGCTTAATAAAATTCTATCGCTTTACTCACGCCCCTTTGCCCGTGAGATTCATTCTTCGACTCTGTGAGACAAGAACCTCGCTCTCGGGCTTCATCACTACTTACAGAATAGACTGGCCCTATCAAGTGTTGGCGAAGATGTAGAGCAACCGGAACACTGACTCACTGCTGGTGAGAATGAAAAATGGTTCAACCACGATGGAAAATCAGTTTGGCAATTTCTAGTAAAAAGTTAACATCTGCCTACCAGATGCTCCAGCCGTCCCCACTTCTACGTATTTTCCCTAAGACAAATGAAAGCATATATCCATACAAAGACTTTCCCATGAATGTTCCTAGCAGCTTTATCTGCAATGGGCAGAAACCAGAAGCAATGCAAACCCCCATCAACAAAGGGTTGGGTAGATAAACTGGCATATCCCTACAATGGACGGCCAGCCAACAGTGAGAAACAGTGAGCTGCTGGTACATAGAACAACATGAACGGTTCTCAAGATAATTCTGCTGAGTGAAAAAAGACAGACAAGAGTGTGTATACCAAACGAGTCCGTTTTTTATAAAATTTTAGAAAATGCAAGCATCTGTAGTGACAGAAAGCTCCTCAGTGGCTGCCTTGGGGCAGGAGAGGGTCATGGTTTGGAGAAAGGCAGGAAGAGGGACTAGGACAAGAGCACAAGAAACCCTTCAGGGGTAATAGCATGCTCGTTATCTTGATGATGACGATGGTTTCACATGTCGAAGCTTGTCCAATTACACCTTTTAATTAGATGTAGTTTATGGTACCAGTTACACCTCAATAAGGTTGTTAAGATAGGCAGATCTCTCTGCTTCTCTGTAGTTTACGTGCAAGTGGGTACAATAAAAGGTAAGTGTATTTTATTAAGTTGAACCATTGGAAATTGCCGATTTTATAGGCAAAAAACAAAAAACATTGTCAATTTCATGTGACGCGACCTAATATATGTCAAGGCCACAGTAGAAACTGGTAAGTGCTATGCGGAAATGAAAAGAAAGGCAGGGTGAAGCGATCAGAATTTCCAGGCAGAGGCACAGTTTGCAAATTTTAAAGAGGGTGTAGTGTGGCCAGCGTCAATTTCTTTGAGACACGGACGTGAAGCAAATTCAAAGGAGTGAGGGAGTGGGCCATGTGGATCTGTGGGGGATGGGGAGAGAGAACCTTCCAGGCAGAGGACAGAGCAGGGTTAAGGCCCTAAGGAACGAGTGTGCCTCACCTGCTAAAGGAATAGTAAGAAGTCCAGCGTGGGCAGAAGCCGAAAATTTTTTTTAAAAAGATGTTAAGGAGTTCACAGAACATAAGGCAGGAAACAAGCCTTTGAAAAGGCAGCGAAACACGCAAGGATAAACAGCAGGGACCACAGACGGAGTCAGGCTGGAGAGACCCCATCCTGGCTGCACATGGGTCTTGCCCAGGTCTGCTTCCCTCCCTGCCCTGCACTCCGGACGGGCACCCACACCATTATGACCAGCTTCGGGGGAGAACTCTGCTCTGGTTCAGAGTCTTCCATTATTAGCTCCACATTCACTCTTCCAGTGGGTAGATGTGTTCCACCAAGTTTGGGATGTGTCCCCAGTCCTCCATGCCAGGGAAGGGGGAAACAAGCATCTCAAATTTTTAGCTTTTGCAGCAGGAAGTAAGGCTCTGCCTTCCTTTCACTCTTGCTCTTTTGGAGCCATTCCTTGTGCATGAGAAAGGAGAGAAAAGGAGGTCCAGGAACAATAATAAATAACACCCAATTCCCCTCTCTAGCGGAGGGGCAGGGGAACGAAGTCATCTTGAATTTACCTACCAATGCGCCGCCAACCATGCCCATCAGTGTTAGTCTTATGGTAACGGGCAAAACAAGACAGATATTCATAGACCACTGCAGGAAGCAACAGAAAATAAGACGCAAGCTCTCGGATAGGAATATAAAAAATAGTTTCCATTGGGTCTGCAAACTTGAATCAGCCATGGTGTGCGTTCCGGGAATTCCAACAGCCTCTTTCTCAGTGACGTGACAGGGGACGGCTGTATCTCCTGGCCAAGGAAAGCCTGGCTCCCTGCAGCCCCCTGGGCCAGGCAGCTCTTCTCTGTGAGCATCAGAGTGAGGATCGCGGATCTGCCAGACTGCAAGCTTCTTCTTCTTCTTTTTTTTTTTCTTAAGAGTCAGGAGGTGTGATTTGGAGGAATGAGAAATGCAAGCCATGAAAGTGATTTTCACTGTCAGCCTTGAATGCAGTGTACCATTAAGCACAAAGCGGAGGAAGGGGGGGAACAAAAGAAAGAATGGGGAGATTTTATAGCTGGGTTAAGTATAGAGTCTGGGCCAGCTTGGTGGACTTGGGGCTCTGTGCTCAGTAGTAGACCTCTGAGCCTGGGGTGTGATGCTCTGCAGTCACTTCCTTGAAATACTTAAATAACCTTATCTTTGCGTTTGTGGAAGTCCAACAGGTGTGGCCACAAGGGCCAGGGCCTCCATTTGGGTGCATCCCACCTCCCAGGAACAGGTGTTGGGGCCATCTCTCTGCTGCCCTTGCCCTTTTGGGACCTGAGCTCGGGCTGACAACCAAGCACCACAGGGTCAGGGTTGAGCATGCGCCCTGGGATCCTGCGAGGTCCACACTCACCCCTCAAGTATCCTGGTACTGAGAGATCACAAATGTAACTAGCAAATCAAAACCGCCACGACCAGTGGAGAAAGACCACGGGAGAAAGGAAAAATCTCTTTCCCTTTCTTTTGAAGCAAAACCCCCACATTTCCACTTTGCCCGGCACCAGGCAAGCTGTGTATCTGGCTCCATTTAGAGCTGATAGGCAAGCAAGGGACGGGCTAGCCAGGTCAACAGAGAACGAGCAGCGGAAGAGAGCTGGCAGGCAGGGCAGGGAGCTCCAGCACCCAGACAGTTGTAGAAATGGTTCACAGCTTGCCTTCGGCATCCACGGTGTGGGAGCCTTTTCCTTTTCCCACCCTGCGCTGTGCATTAATTAAACAAAACGTCAAAAAGCAATTACGGTGTGCCACATACGGGGTTGGGGCCAGGAGCTTCTTTACATAGTGTGGTGAGGGCCAGTGTCCCTTAAAAAATGATATTTGATCCAAACACAAAGTAGCATCCGAATTGAAGCCAGCCTGAAAGATCTGGGGGGTGGGGGAGTAGTATTTATTGCAGACAGAAGGAACAAAGCTTGCAGGGGAGAAAAAGCTTAACCAACAGAGGTTTAACAGTGACGTGTGAGCAGGAATAGTTTCACCAAGTAATGACCATGACTCATGATATTTCACTGAAGAAACGCTTCCTCTCTTTGACCTTAAAGTAGGAACTATTTAATCTACTAAGTTACAGGCTTGATCAACCCCTGATGGGTATTTTCATTTACTTTGTCCACTGGAGAGCACTGATGGGCTGTTGGTCACTAGCTGTGACCTCTATTAACTACCAGTTGAGATCAAGTGCCTCTTTGTTACCTCCAGCTTTCCCTAAAATACCATTTGGAATAAATGTGTTCATTCAACAAATCTTGCTTAAGCACCTCTTATGTTCAAAGTCTATAGGAGAAACATTGAGGAATAAAACCTCCAGGTTCTTTGAAATCTAACAGTGGGCAAAAAGTACTCAACCTTGAGAATTTGATGACTGCTACAAGAGTACAAAATCTAGCCTTGCATGTCTAGCTGGAGTAGAATCCCTTTTATTGAAGGTTTAGTGGTGGGAGGTTCTGGGAGCTGATCAAGAATCCCTCTATGTCAGAGAACCAATTAATGTCAGGCTTAAAAAAATCTTAATAGAAAATTCAGTATCCTGTGTATCATAAGTTTTCCAAATTCTTCCTTAATTTAGAAGCTTATCTAAGCATGTTTTAAAAATTAGATTCCAGGGGCACCTGGGTGGCTCAGTCAGTTAAGCATCTGACTCTTGATTTTGCCTTAGGTCATGATCTCAGGATCGGGCTCCCTGCTCAGTAGAGTCAGCTTGAGATTCTCTCCCTCTCCCTCTGCCCCTCCCCCTGCTGGCCCACATGCACGCTCTCTCTCTCTCTAAAATAAATAAATCTTTAAAAATTAGGTTCCAAGTACGCTCATTTATTTTACCAAGTTTCTCCATGAATCAATTTGCAAAATGGGTAAGACAAAAACAGAATTCTGTCAGAAAGACATTCAGCATTTTTTAAGTTCCCAAGTCTCGGGAACAATGCAATTTAGAACTCTTAAGGTGACTAACTCACAATCCTTATAAATCTTGTTCTTACGCTATGTTTGAAGATTCCTAGGATTTAGACCTCAAAGTATTTTATAAAATATCTTATTCCATCCTTACATTCAGAAATAATAAAATCGAGGTCCAAAGAGTCAACTGGTTTAGGTAAAGCTACACCTTTCTCTTTCATTGTCCATCTAAGATTTGCTTCTCAGAATACATGTTGGCATATAATAAATCAGATAGGCCTGTAAGTAGTCCTGTTATCCAACCTGGCAATAAAGTGAAAGATGCAGAAATAGACATGAAAATAGCACATCTCCAGGAGAGCCTCTGTGCGCAGGACCCCACTTACACTAGGAACCTGTGGTAGACAAGCAAAATTATGAACCCTGAAGATGTCCACATCCTAATTCCCAGAACCTGTGAATATATTAGGTTACTTGCAAAAGGGAATTAAGGTTGTTAGTAGAATTAAGGATCCTGGAGTATCTGAGAGGGGATTGTATCTAGTGCGGTTAGTCAGGTAAGGCTTACCTGAGCAAGTCACAGTTGAGCTGAAATCTCAAGGTAAATAGGAGTTAATGAGGCCACAAAGGCCAGGAGAAACCATCCAGGTGGAATAATAGTGTAGGCAGAAGTCCTGCGACCCATGTAGCTTGGAGGGCATGAGGGACAGACCCACAGTGTGACTGGAAGGAAGAAATAAAGGGAAACTGGTGTACAGAGAGGAAAGAGAGGCCGGTAGAGAGATGAGTGTTCAAGGTCCTGTAAACCAGATGAGCAAAGTCCACCTTCATCCCAGAAACAGTGGCAAGCCATGGAATGAGGGCCTCAGCTCACAGGGAGGTTAGAGACCATTTATTTTCAGGATACAAATTAACTTGGATAAAATGCATCTTCAAGGAAAGATGCAGAATAATCAAATAACATGTTCAAACATATTGTTTTGGAAGGGTTGCTCTTAAATCTTGAATTTTGAATAAATGTAACTTAACAGTAAATATTGCTCTTTGTAGAAGGCTATGTGTTATAACAATTCAACTTTTTTACAAATTGAAAAATTCATAGCATTTCGGTTAACTGAGTGTATTTTCAGAAGAACTGAAAATAAGCTAGTCTGGACAGAATGTTAATGAAGTGTTCCCACTGTAATCATTGAGAGTGTGTGACAGACATGTATGCCGTTCATTCCCTAAGCTCTGAGAGGACCGGGATCCAGTGTTTCTCGGAGATTCTGGCATGCTTTATGCATTATTTTCTGAACAACTGATGTGGTCACAGGACATCTATGGCAAAAACCCTGGGTATAAGGACTGTAGAAAGGAACACCTGGGTGTTCCTACCAGAGTGTTTTCCTACCCAAACACACACACACACACACACACACACACACACACACGTGAACAGCTAACAAAATGAATCAATCAAATCCCGCATGTACATTTCATGAATGGATTTTATTAAAAACAATGAAATTACATGAAATTGACACCATCCTAGGAAAACCAGGGTATATATGGTCTGTTTCTATGGCAACCAACAAACAGGCTATGGCCCTGATTCTCCAGTATAAGGAATTTCTTACGTGTTGGGATGATTCAATGTTTCTAAGCATCCCTAAGAAACTGATGAAATCTCTTTAAAATATAAAACACGTACACTGAAAATATATATAATACATGCACACACTCTATCTAAATCTAAAACAATTATCCTTCCATTTGTTCTCCTTCATCCTTGCAGCTCTGTGTTTTAGCAGAAAATGGGAGGGCAGATTGCACATGTAGTAGAGGTTTTCCTTCTCAAAGTTCTCTTATGTTCGTTAGTTACTTTTGCAGAAACTCAAAGATTTTTTCTAGTGCATGAGTTAGTTCAGGTGAATCATTATTTTGGTCTGGATACATTTTTGCACAGTGGGCTTCACCTAAATGTGAAAAAGAAAGATCAGGATACCTATAAAGTAAGTATTCTTAACCTTGGCTGCATATTAACATATTTCTTTTTTTTTTTTTTAACAGATTTTTATTTATTTATTTATTTCACAGAGAGAGAGCGAGAGCAGGAACACAAGCAGGGGGAGTGGGAGAGGGAGAAGCAGGTTTCCCACCGAGCAGGGAGCCTGATGTGGGGCTCGATCCAAGGACCCCAGGATCATGACCTGAGCCGAAGGCAGACTCTTAACGACTGAGCCACCCAGGCGCCCCAACATATTTCAAAATTATTTATGCCCAGACCAATTCCTAGAGATTCTCATTTAATTGTCTGATATTTATTAATAATACTTCTTATTCTTTTTTTGTAGGATTTTTTTTTTTTTAATTTGAGAGAGAGAGAGCGAGCAAGCACAAGCAAGGGGAGAGGCAGAGGGAGAAGCAGACTCTCCGTGGAGCAGGGAGTCCGACACGGGGCTCGATCCCAGGACCCTGGGATCATGACCTGAGCCGAAGGCAGGTGCTTAACCGACTGAGCCACCCAGGCGCCCCTAAAAATACTTATTATTTTTTGTTAATTACTAAGTGGTACAAATGAATGAAAGCTATAGAAAAATATCTAAGCTTATCAATTTAGAGATTAACGTTTTTAATTAATCTCATTCTTTAACTCAGGAGTGTAATATGACTTAAGACCCCCAGCTATGAGTTTATTCCCTGGAAGTTACAGGCAAAAAATTATCAGCTATGGGGAATAAGAACAAAAGAATGATTTATAGTTTTGTGGAATTTTAAGATATTTAATTTTATTAAATAAGGCATATTTAGTTCCTTTATTTTACAGATTTAAAAAGGAAACAAAGGAGACTCAGATAGTTTCCTTGGCTTGTAAAAGCAGTTGTTGATGAAGCCTGAACTAGAGCCTAGTTCATCAGGCCTCAGTGTCTTATCTGTCTTGACTTGACAGTGATCTAGAGATATGGGGCCCCTCTCCCACAAATATTGAATACCTGACTCTTCTTTGATTGATCTGCAAGCATTGCAGGGTGGGGAGGGATCTTTGAGCTGGAAATCACCATGACAGCTTTGCAAATACCACATTCACATAACAAGCAGCAAATTTTGATTTTGCAAGAGGAAACTTGAACATCTCATCCAATTTAGATTATTTAGATTATTATAAATGGATTATTTAGATTATTATAAAGCTCACCAGTAATTTCCAACAAGCAAAAGTTAATTTTTGGTCAATGGATCCTTGCATCCCTCTTGAATTTATTGCACTAAGAACTAAGCAGACACATCACTGACCATTAATCTGGACACCTAATTTGCCTTTTGCCTAGCATCCAAATTCATTTAAACAAAACAGCTCATTTGAACAAGTAATAAGATTCCTGAAGGAAAGTAACCTCATGTCGCTTGATTAGGGAAAGCACTTGTAAGGAAACTTTTAAGCCCAATAGTTAACCAGATGGTTCATTTTGTATCTCTTTGGATATTCGTGACTATGTCACCTTCAATGTAAAGAGCGGGCAAATCTTCACTGACATCTTTTATGACTCCAAGGATCAATGGAATCATGGGGAAAGACAGTCTTGCTTCCTGTCTCATTTAGGCCCCCACCAAACTCATTTGTGTCCAAAACAATCTGAGCTACTGAAACTCAGAGCCAAAGATACCTGAACATTGTTGAATTTAAAAACTGCAAGGAAAGAAAAGTATGGGGGCTGGGGAGAGATTGAATTTTAGATCTCAGGGAGCAGAAATGAGGAAGTATAAAAAGAAAGATTGCAAGGATTGATTTTTTCTTTTCTTTTCCTTTTTTTTTTTGCTTTGTTTTATTCTGCAAATCTTGATTGATTGAAATGGCTGAAGGAACCTCTGCAATTTAAGAAAGAAATTATTGAAAACCCAATGACCTTGAGGCACCTGGGTGGTGCAGTCACTTAAGCGACTGACTCTTGGTTTCAGCTCAGGGTGTTGAGATCGAGTCCTGTCTTGAGATCAAGTCCTGTGTCCAGCTCCTTGCTAGGACTCTCTCTCCCCTTCCCTCTGCCCTCCCCGCCAACCAGTTTGTGTGTGAGCACGCACTCTCTCTCTCTCATAAATAAAAATCTCTTAAAAAAAATAAAAAGAAAAGAAAACCCAATGACCTCAGTACAGTTATTTCTCATGGAGAAATCTCTTCAATGTGCTAAATTATAATTTCTTTGCCACACACCTAAAGATAGTATGATATATTAAAATAGCTTTTCACTTGACTGGTAGGTATATTTACACAAGAATGTTTATATACATAATATTCTTTCTTCGTCAGCTAAAAGCATGCACTGAGAGACCCTGTTCTCTGGACCTTCAACTTCCTGTGTACATATCAGCTGGTGGATTCAGAATAAGCAGAGAAAATTAAACATTTCTTAACCCAAGAAGTCACAGTCAAGCTGAGATAGATTCCTAATATTGAACAAGTCAGCATTTGGGAAATGCTAAACTTTCTAAATTAAGTTGCATTAGTGACACTGGATGATCAAGTGCAGACTCCTTGGTAGGGTGTAAAAGCCTTTAATGATCTGGCCCCACCCACAGGTCCAACCTTTTCTCCTGCCCCTGTGATACCACCCCCATTCCGCTCACCTCTCAAGTCTAGCTCCAGGGTGGCTCCACAGCTTTATGCCTTTCCCTTCTGTCCTCATCTACATAGAACAATGCCCCTCTCCTCATCTGATTTGCAAACTTCTGCTCATCTTTCTGCCTGAACTCAGAGATTGCTTCTTCTGAATTTTTCCTTAATCTTTCCCTATTGTCTTCCTGCTTTATTTTCAGAGCTACCCTTACATCCTTACACATGTTCCTATTAAAGCATTCTTCCCCAGCATCCACAACAGTGCCTGGCTGAAATTACACCAAATAATCAGAGTTATAAGTAACAGTTTAGAAATGTGACTCATCTAAAGTCTAGCAGCTGTATCAGGAATCTAGGCATTATAAGAGTTTATAGCTCTTGGGAGGTAGAGAAAAAATACGGTAAGGGTGATCTAGAGGGCTGGATGGGGTGAAGGACAGATTATAATTTTTGTGGGGAGGATGGAAGGGGCATCACTGAGAAGGTCACATAAGCGGAGATTTGAAGGAGATGAGGAAGGAAGGAAGAGCATGTCGTGGACTAGCGCAGTGCCAGTGTGCCTGCCTCAGAGCTCGTGGGGTGAAGATAGTGAGAGTGGTGTCAGACTGGGGGGCGGGGGGACCCTGCATGCCACTGTAAGGACAATGGCTTTCCTCTAAGGGAAATGGCCATCATTGGATGGTTTTGAGCAGAGGAATGAGAGATCTGCTTTGTTCCTGAGGGATCACTGCAGCTGCTGGGTTAGAATAAGTGTAAGGGCCAGGGCAGAGGCTCAGAGACAGGGTAGGAGGCTGTTCTAATAACCCACCCGACAAGAGGTGCAGCCACAGAGGTTGATCAGGGAAGAGCTGGAGTCTGGGAAATCCTGGCTCCGAAAGATGAAAAATAGTCTTGGAAAGAGATTTGGGATTTTCCAAGCACGTACGTCCTTGGAGCATAGTCTTTTTTTATTTTATTTTATTTTATTTTATTTTATTTTATTTTATTTTATTATGTTATGTTAGTCAGTACATCATTAGTTTTTGATGTAGTGTTCCATGATTCATTGTTTGCATGTAACACCCAGTACTCCATGCAGTTCGTGCCCTCCTTCATACCCATCATCAGGCTAACTCATCCCCCAACCCCCTCCCCTCTAAAACCCTCAGTTTGTTTCTCAGAGTCCATAGTCTCTCGTGGTTCATCTCCCCCCCACCCCTGCCTGATTTCCCCGCCTTCATTTTTCCCTTCCTTCTCCTAATGTCCTCCATGCTATTCCTTATGTTCCACAAATAAGTGAAACCATATGATAATTGACTTTCTCTGCTTGACTTATTTCACTTAGCATAATCTCCTCCAGTCCCACCCATGTTGATGTAAAAGTTGGGTATTCATCCTTTCTGATGGCTGAGTAATATTCCATTGTATATATGGACCACATCTTCTTTATCCATTCATTTGTTGAAGGGCATCTCGGGTCTTTCCACAGTTTGGCTATTGCGGGCATTGCTGCTATGAACATTGGGGTGCATATGGCCCTTCTTTTCACTACATCTGTGTCTTTGGGGTAAATACTCAGTAATGCAATTGCTGGGTCATAGGGTAGCTCTATTTTTAAATTTTTGAGGAACCTCCACACTGTTTTCCAAAGTGACTGTACCAGCTTACATTCCCACCAACAGTGTGAGAGGGTTCCCCTTTCTCCACACCCTCCCCAACATTTGTTGTTTCTTGCCTTGTCCATTTTTGCCATTCTAACTGGTGTAAGGTGGTATCTCAATGTGGTTTTGATTTGAATTTCCCTGATGGCTAATGATGATGAACATTTTTTCATGTGTCTGTTAGCCATTTGTACGTCTTCTTTGGAGAAGTGTCTGTTCATGTCTTCTGCCCATTTTTGACTTCATTATTTGCTTTTTGGGTGTTGAGTTTGAGAAGTTCTTTATAGATCGTGGATATCAGCCGTTTGTCTGTAGTGTCATTTGCAAATATCTTCTCCCATTCTGTGGGTTGCCTCTTTGTTTTGTTGACTGTTTCCTTTGCTGCGCAGAAGCTTTTTATCTTGATGAAGTCCCAAAAGTTCATTTTTGCTTTTATTTCACTTGCCTTTGGAGGTGTATCTTGAAAGAAGCTGCTGTGGCCAATGTTGAAGAGGTTACTGCCTATGTTCTCTAGGATTTTGATGAATTCCTGTCTCACATTGAGGTCTTTCATCCATTTTGAGTTTATCTTTGTGTATGGTGTCAGAGAATGGTGGAGTTTCATTCTTCTGTATATAGCTGCCCAATTTTCCCAGCACCATTTATTGAAGAAACTGTCTTTTTTCCATTGCATATTTTTTTCCTGCTTTGTTGAAGATTATTTGACTCATTCTATGAGGCAAGCATTACCTTAATTCCCAAACCAGGCAAAGACCCCATCAAAAAGGAGAATTTCAGGCCAATATCCCTGATGAATATGGATTCCAAAATTCTCAACAAAATCCTAGCTAACAGGATCCAACAATACATTAAAAGGGTCATCCACCACGACCAAGTGGAATTTATCCCAGGGATACAAGCATGGTTCAACATTCGCAAATCAATCAATGTGATAGAACACATTAATAAGAGGCGAGAGAAGAACCATATGACCCTCTCAATTGATGCAGAAAAAGCATTTGACAAAATACAGCATCCTTTCCTGATTAAAACTCTTCAGAGTATAGGGATAGAGGGAACATTCCTCAAGTTCATAAAATCCATCTATGATAAACCCACAGCGAATATCATCCTCAATGGGGAAAAGCTGAGAGCCTTTCCCTTAAGATCAGGAATACAAGGATGCTCACTCTCGCTACTATTGTTCAGCATAATACTAGAAGTCCTGGCAACAGCAATCAGACAACAAAAAGAAATAAAAGGTATTCAAATTGGCAAAGAAGAAGTCAAACTCTCTCTTTTAGACATGATACTTTAGTGGAAAATCCAAAAGACTCCACCCCCAAATTACCAGAAGTCATACAGTAATTCACTAATGTGGCAGGATATAAAATCAATGCACAGAAATCAGTTGCTTTCTTATACACTAACAATGCAACTGTAGAAAGAGAAATTAGAGAATCGATTCCATTTACAATAGCACCAAAAACCATAAGATACCTTAAGAATAAACCTAACCAAAGAGGTAAAGGATCTATACTCTAGGAACTACAGAACACTCATGAAAGAAATTGAAGAAGACACAAAAAGATGGAAAAACATTCCATGCTCACGGATCGGAAGAATAAACAGTGTTAAAATGTCTATACCTTCAATGCCATCCCAATCAAAATTCCAATGATATTCTTCAAAGTGTTGGAACAAACAATCCTAAAATTTGTATGGAATCAGAAAAGACCCCGAATCGCCAAGGAAATGCTGAAAAAGAAAAACAAAGCTGGGGGCATCACATTGCCCGATTTCAAGCTGTATTACAAAGCAGTGATCACCAAGACAGCATGGTACTGGCACAGAAACAGACATACAGACCAATGGAACAGAATAGAGAGCTCGAATATGAACCCTCAACTCTATGGTCAAATAATCTTGGAACAGAGTTTTGAGAAAGTCGCCAGCTCTAACTTAGACAACATATTTGGAAACTGATGTGTGGCAAGTATATTAAGAACACTATAGCATCTCTTGTTTTCCTGTCAATGTCCTTCTCTGTAATTATCTTTTTATATTTACATTTGTACAATTTGACAGGGATATGCAATCAAACTACAGTAATGCAGTGTTTTGTTGTTTTTTTTTTAAAGGCTATACCCACCCCACAGGCACACAGGGATTAATTAATGTGGAGCATGGTGACCTAGGCTCACATTTCTCAACTCCCAAATGTAGTCTTTTTGTCCCCAGGCATTTGTCCCCAGGCAAAACTTTACCTCTCCTGCACCTCGGCCTTCCCAAGAAGGATCAGCTGATGTCTCCATGTATTTCTTATAACTTGGGTCCTGGCATGGATGGTTGTACTTGTTAAACATTAGACATGCAGCCGTTGCCTATCTATCATACACAGGGTGAAACAAGGGAGGCATTGGCCATGGTTGTACGTATGTCATTAATAGTGATCTCAGATCCCCACACTTGTTTAAAACCAAGATTCTAAAAATCCATAAAAGAATATGCACGCTCAGCAATAGAAAGGAGTAACCTATCCATACACACAACGACATAGATGAATCTCAAATGCATTATGTTAAGTGAAAGAAGGCAAATTTAAAAGTCTACACACTGCCTGATTCCATTTAGAACATTCTGGAAAAGGCAACACTATGGGGACAGAAAACCGATGAGTGGTTGCCTGGACATGGGAGAAGGGGTTAACTCTAAAGAACTGGGAGAATTTGGTGGAGTGGTGATGGAAGGGTTCTGTATCTTAGTTGTGCTGGTGGTTACATGATTTCCTGTTTGTCAAACTCAAAATAGTAAATGAAAAAATATGAGTTTACTGTATTAAATTCTACCTCAACTTTAAAACATTTTTTAAAGAATATGCATGGGACTAGTCTCAGGTCTAAACCAAATTTAAATTTGAAACTTACTTGTAAATGTCTAAAGTGATTTCTGTTGCTCAAGGAAGATATAAATTTAAAAAATACAGTCTAGGGGCACCTGGGTGGCTCAGTGGGTTAAGCATCTGCCTTCAGCTCAGGTCATGATCCAGGGTCCTGGGATTGAGCCCCGCATTGGGCTCCCTGCTCAGCGGGGAGTCTGCTTCTCCCTCTGCCCCCCCCACCCCGTGCTCATGCTCTTTCTCTCTCACTTTCTCTCTCTCTCAAATAAGTAAATAAAATTTTTTAAAAATACAAAATACAAAGTCTATAGGATGGGATTTCAGGTTCACTAGAAGATGACCAGATCACTGGCCTAGAAGATGACTTTGCAAGACTACCACTGATTCGGTTTTTCCGTTGTCAAAGATGCCCCCCAAAAGTCCCAACTCATCTAAGAGGGCTGCCAGGGGTATTAAAAGCAAATTTAAAATCCCCTTGCGTGATTTTCGTACAACTGCTAATTTGCTTTGGCAATAGCACAGGATCCCTGGGCTTTTTAGCCTGTGAGTAAATAATGTATTTGCAAGATATTCTAAAGTCATAAGACTTGGATTGTCATTTGCTACATCCTCAAGACGGTGGCACATAATAGAAGTGTAAGGTAGCATGCGTGTCTCAGGGAAAGCCAGTCTAGATGAAATGACAGGACATCACATAACAAATAATACATGAAAATTAGCTGCTGACAGGACTTTGCACGTAGATCAATGAGGGGTTGAATAATTATTGGAGGCTTCGGGAGGAGCTAGGAACTGAGCTAAATCTGGAAGTTTGTGCAGAGACCATACAAGAGGACATTTCTGGCAGCGGGAATAACCAGTGTTCTAAAGGCAGTCAAAAGGAAGGAAGGTAGGAAACGACCTGGCACCAAAATTGCGTTTCCTCTCAGAATAGGGTAGTGTCTTTTCAGCTATGGGGTAAACCTGGTTTTAGAGGGTCTGGCACACCCTGAAAACTACGCTTGGCTTGCTTACATTCAAGAGGGTTCAGCTGCCAAACCTAACTCCAGCCAAGTTCACACCCACCACAGAACTCACACATCCGGGGATCTCCATAGAGTTGGTTGACAAGGTATGACTGACACCCGTTATTACAAGGCACAGGATAAGATGTTTTGGATTGAACAGGGGGAAGAAGTCTCAAAAACGTATTTGTTGAGTACATAATGTATAAATGACATTATATGAGGTGTCCCGGAGTAAGTGGCATTTCCTCAGTTCTCTGGGGCTCTCCAAACACAAATGGTAATTTTCAGAGTAGAAATACACGTTCAGGTCAAGATAAAGAAAACCGTAAGATGTTCAAACTACTTTCTACCCTTTAGTGCAAGAGGAACTTTCATATTTAACTTGAGTGGGTTCTCAGATGAAAGATTACTTTTTATTTTTTTTAAATGGAAGGTTTGAAATTTGCGGTTACTGACCCACTCATGTTCAAGACTGTTCTGAGTTCTATGTCCTAAAGCAAAAGGTATATTTATGAAGAAGGAGGGGGAGGAGGAGGAGGAGAAGGAGGGAAGAAGAAGAAGAAGAAGACGATGACTTGGCAAGTTAGAAAAAAAAAATAAGGATCAAAGAGAAAAGTCTAGTCCTTCCAAATGTCACTTTTAGTTATTTTCTGTAAGACTCCACCCAGAATCATGGAGTGTGGGTTTGTTAAAAACAAAACAAAACAAAACAAAACAAAAAAACAAGCTAACGTGTGCTGGTTGGTTGGTCAAGGGCAAGGTGTAAATGTGAATTAGAACATTGGTTCATCAGGACACTATCAGCTCCAAGAAGACTTTATTGTGGCATCAGCAGGGATGGGCTGAATCCTGGCTCTGTCCCTAGTTCACTGTGTGACCACGGATGGATTACCTCTCTGCACATCAATGTCCTATACCTAGAGTTGAGGATAATAATGCTTGCCTCCAGAGGGATGGACTGAATCCTGGCCCTGTCCCTAGTTCACTGTGTGACCACAGATGGATTACTTCTCTGCACATCAATGTCCTATACCTAGAGTTGCGGATAATAATGCTTGCCTCCAGAGCTGTCATTACAAGGAAATGAAAGTATGTGAAGCTGTCCAGCTGAGTGCCTGGTACATAATCAGTACCAGTAAATCAAAGCTGTCTCCATGACAGTGTGAACATTTAATTTAGGAAAAGAAGGTAAGGATGAAATTATGCAATTAATACAGACCCTTTAATCTAATCCGATGACATGTGGAATTGATGAACAGACCACTTATCCAGGAAGAGACATCGCAGAGCAAGTAAGCCAGGGTTTGGAGGTCAGACAAGTTTAAATGCTGACCTGATCCATTGTCTGTGAGACATTGGGCAAGGCACTAAAACTCCTTACATCTGGGTTCCTCCTCTGTAAAATGGGGCTGACATGGGGATGTTGTGAGGATTACATAGGAGAAAGAACAGAAACTACTTAGGATAGGGCTGAAGCTAGCTAAGCCCTGGTTTATGGAAGGTGTTATTCATTAACTATGTGGAACTATTCAGGGAGCATAAATGTTCATTTCTGGGCAAATTTACCTTTTTACAAGTCCGATAAATTGGCAAAAGATCAAGGTGCATATTCTTGGTCTTCTGGTAGAACAATTTTGTCAGCTCTGCAAAATAACCTCTGAAAGCTTTTCCAGATCACTGTAGGCTAGCCGGTAAGTCCCGGATTGATTGTCATCTTTGCAGAGAGTTGCTGCCAGGTGAACAGGAGATGTAATGTCCCAGAAATAAAGGAAGCGACCCCCCCTTCCTTTTCATCAGAAGGCAAGATTGATGGGCATAAAATTAGTGATATGTGGGTAAAAGAAGCTAAGAATCCTCCCTCGTGTAACTGACAGGGAAAGGTGCTGATGGTAGATATGGATCTTACATATCCATAAAGCCATAAAAAGGCATATTCAGTCAACTCAGTTCTCTAAACTGAGAGGAAAACTCAGGCCCAGCATGCAGACTAAGTGAAGAGTATGCAAATTATATAGCATTTGTCAAATCTACCCTTAATTATCCTAGGGGAAAAAGATCAAGGCTACTTCTAAAAGAAAAAAGAGAATAATTGTGATCTTCATCAGTTACACAAAATTATCCAGGTGTATTTCATTTGGAACGAAAGTAGACATAGATGTTTTCACACATTTTAGAGCTTTTAAAACTATATTTTTAGAGTGAGGTTCTTGAGAGGCTTGGGTACAGGGCACAATTCTTTTCCATTGGCTATATCTAATTATTCCTATGAACTTTCTCCTGGAAGGAACCCAAACATGGAAATTATGTATTTTTTTGATGTTTTTTTAAATTTAAATTCAATTAATTAACATGTAATGTATTATTGGTTTCAGAGGTAGAGGTCAGTGATTCATCAGTTTTGTATAACACCCAGTCCTCATTACATCACGAGCCCTTCTTAATGTCCATCACACAATTACCCCATCCCCCCACCTCCCTCCCCTCCAGCAGCCCTCAGTTTGTTTCCTATGATTAAGAGTCTCTTATGGTTTGTCTCCCTCTCTGGTTTCATCTTGTTTTATTTTTTCAGAAATTATTTAAAAGGCAGAATAAGAGACAACTCTGGAAGAAAAAAAAATTAGAGTAAGTTTGTGGTTTCACATTTAGTCAGGACCACTTTCTAAAGTTTTGTAAACCAAGAAGTGGCTGCATTTTGGAACACAGTAATCATTGTTGTAGGTTTTGAAATAGCTTTTACCGTTTTTAAATTTTTTAAAAAAGATTTTATTTTTTAAGTAATCTCTACATCCAACATGGGGTTCAAACTCACAACCTCGAGATCAAGAGCATGCTCTACCAACTGAGCCATCCAGGCTCCCTTAGCTTTTAGATTTTAATACAAAAGATGATTAAAACGTGGACATGTAGAATTTTAAAATAACGTAGTAAAAGAGGTGCTCATCCTTGAATTTGCGCCAATTCTACACTAAACCATTAGAGTTTCTCAAGACTGGAGATCTGTGTTCCCTTGTTTCCTTTCTAAGGAGAAGCCCACACCCTTGTACCTGAGAAAGTAGACTCTTCAGCCGAATTTTGCTAAACTACTCCTAATTTCTGAGCCCTTTCCTAAGAGGATACCCACATTTTCATGCGGCGCCTGGGTGGCTCAGTTGGTTAAGCATCTGACTCTTGGTTTCGGCTCAGGCCATGATCTCAGGGTTGTGAGATTGAGCCCCGCCCGCATCAGGCTCCCCACTCAGCAAAGAGTCTGCTTGAAGATTCTCTCCCTCTGCCCCTTCCTCCACTCATGCGCACATGCTCTCTCTCTCTCTCTTTTTCTCTCTCTGGGATAAATAAATAAATCTTAAAACAAAAAAAAGAGGATACCCTCTTTTTCTTTCCCGTTCGTTCTCTATCTCGCAGTCCTTCTCTTCCTCCATTAGCTTTTACCTGAAAAGCTCTGTTGTCTCTATGACACTGAAAACTGCCATAAAATTACCCACCAGACTTTCCAGGAAATAGGTTGAATCCATTTTGGAGTTAATTTGGGGAGTTTCACAGACTCTGAGGGAAAGAAAAGCATGAACACAATTTTAATTTCCACTCTGCTGATTACAGATCCCAAATGTAAAAACAAAATGAACTCGTGCTGGAAGAATTACTAGACTTTAAACAGTTTATACTGTTTCCGACAGGTTTAGATTGGCCAAGGTATCAGTTCTAGCCAATATTTTACATTTTCCAAGAGAATGATTTGTAAATGTAATTCCAGCTGACTCTAGGTGCTTTTGGAGTTTTTAAGGTGATTTCATGCAAATTATAATTAATAATAATAAAGATTGTAAAAGTGATTTATATCATTGTGAATTAAACACCACACTAAGAATGAGAAATTAAAAGAACAATTTGGTATTTTTGTGATCAATATGAGTTAAATGACAGATATAAGCTATCACCACTTATCTAATTATATATATATATAGATTGTACTCATGCAGATGATTTATGGTCTCTGGCCTTAAAAAGATAATGGCAGCATTTTCTCTAAATGCTGTGCACACTGCCAGTCCCCACTAGTTCTTGCTTGGACTTTGTGACATTGTTAACTTCCTACTCCTCCATAGAACATCATAGAACATAGACTGATCCCTCTACAAAACTCTAAAATTGCTATAAATGCCGATTTGCTGCTTGCTTTTTATATTTCTTCATCACTGATTAAATGAACTAATACCTGTAAATTGCTCAAAATGGGGTCTGACACAGAACAAAAATTCAATAAATGTTTCCACTTATTATTATCATCATTGTTACTAATGAGACTCATTTGTCCCCCTCACTTAAGATTTTGTAGAAGTATGATTTTTTTTAATTTGGATTATGCTATAGTTAGGGCTTGAGTTTTCATGTCTTTGCCTCCTTTAATATTTTATTTAATTTCCATTAAAAGAAACTTGAAAAGAAAACATACCAAAGAAAATAAACTTCCATTATTATTTTATGCATTCAGTCTTGCTGGTTGGAAATTATGGAAAAATATTATGACCTAATGGTTTAATTCTGTATAAAATATAAGTGCATTTATGTGTATAAACATTCATTTTATATTAGCAGCACATAGTAAAAAGTCTAGAAAAGAAATAGATACTAGCTTCTTAACAGTGGTTATCTCCAGGGTTGGGATTAGAGTAGATCTATCTTTACTTTTTAAGCAATATAGTTCCATAAAAATTTTAATGTTTCAGTAGTTTATACTTTCTTATAATCATAAAAACAATATAATTTTTTTAAATACTTGATTCTCTTTCCAATTATATTGGTAAATACAATCCACATTCCCTTTAGATACCAACACTACTGTGTGTGTATGTGTTGTATATATGTACAAATAGTACAGAACCCAAATCCCAAGTAATAATGGTGCAGAGATTACTGGGAAGAATTACAAGTGTTTTCCATCTTGTTTAGAGCCCTTTATACCACTCTAACCCTGTTGTCCATTAAGGCTTGCTCCCCATCCTCTTTCCTGAGACTCCCACCTACCTTGGCCTATAACACTTGGTTTCATCATTTTGGCCCAGATCCTGCCTCTATCTCAATGGACTTTGTGTTTGGAAGTGGACTCTGATGTTGGACCCTAGATGTTTCTCTATGAACTTGACTCACTCCTTCAGCTGTCAGACTTCTATGGGAACCCTATCCTTTGCTCCAGCCTCATCATTGGAACTCGATTCCTGAACTAATTCATTCTTCAGGGGGCAGATTTTCTGGAAGTGTGGTTAAATTCTTGGGGAAAAAGAGGAATTGAAAAACAATAACCTGCAGCTCTTGTACTTTATGTAAATCCCCAAAGCCTAAAGAATGCCTGGCTTTAACTGGAAACATTACCTCTTGACCAAAACACAGCCAAGTCATGGTGATGTCATTTAGGTGATAGAAATTAAATCATATGAAGATGGAAGAATAGGTAGTCATTGCCCAGTGTTGCTTTTGGACATCCAGATTGTCTACAAATGGCATCAACAAGAATGAAAGATTTTTAAAAAGTCAAATAATAAAGGTAATATGGGGATTTCATCCTTAACCTCCCCCAGAAAAGAGACAATTAGGAGGAGTGAGATCCACCTCAGTAGGTTAAACCCAGCGAGGGGGTGGGTCATGGACGGTACCCCAAAGTAGCAGGGGGCCCTCCAAAAATGGTCAAGTCTGCTTCACTATGGGAAATTTGCCTCCAAGACCACCACCCAGACAGAAGGGAAGTTTGTTGGCAATCTGGGCTCCCTCCTGAAATCCACCGCACACTAGATACAGTGTTGAGTAAGGGGCAAACACAATAATCAAGAAAAGTCCTATCACTCAGCACCTTGGTAAAATTCAAAGGTCAGGTCACAAATTATCAGCAAGTAGTTGCGATGAGGAAATCTTTTGCATCACTTTTCTAAACCTTTTCTAGGTCACAAACCTAGAATCTGATACCTGTTGACATTCTTCCCAGGGAAATGTGTACATGAACACACAAGGTTGCATTCAGTTTCAGAGACTTCAAAGACACCCCTCCACCCTCTGCTGCTTGTAAACTCAGGGAATTCTTTTGGAATAGAAGCTAAATCCCATTCTGCAAAGTTAAAGCCCAGTGGGAAAATATCCTTTCACATTGACCATATAAAAGCAAGGAATTGTTAATACAGAATTTAAAAATAATCAGGAGGAAAATGATGACCTTTAATACTACCTTATCAGATGGCAGGGTGAAGGTCCTTAGAAATAACTCATATCAATTGCAAGTGATGTGTGAGCCACTGACCCCACCCCCAAAAAAGAAGAAATAACTCACATCTCTTAGTTCTAGCTTTTGAAGTTCCTAGCCAATAGAAATAATAATGATGGTCAAAGTAAAAATCATTAACTGTATACCTACTACATTCCAGGCATCAGGAACAAACTTTGTTTATTTAGCAAGTAGTTACTGAGACTTTTAGGGGCCATGTTTTTAAGAGGTGGCGGGGGCTGGGACAGAGGGAGAGAGACACTTAAGCAGGCCGCACACCCCAGCATGGACCCTGACATAGGGCTTGACCTCAGAGATCAAGACCTAAGCAAACCAAGGGTCTGAGGCTCAACTGACTGAGCCACCCAGGTGCCCATTAGTGACCATTTTAAATAAGTTACTACATAGAGTTTAGAAGAAAGCTTGACATTAACAAGTACTCTAGAAAAGTCAGCTATTACTATTACAGTCAGGAAGTACAACAGTGCTAGTGGGTTTATATAAAAAGGGCCCCCAAGACTCCTGATACCACCCGTCCCTGAAAAGCCTACGATTCGCCCCAGAGATCCACATGAGAGCCTAATATTCCCTTTACAGCTTATATTTCGGTTAAGACTGCCAAAAAGTACATTTAGCATAAGCATCAAAAACACTGCTGAAACCCGGGATTGAACCAGGGACCTTTAGATCTTCAGTCTAACGCTCTCCCAACTGAGCTATTTCAGCTTGTTCCGGCAGCTTTTCCTGTATAACTATAATGGAATAATATCTGTTTTACAACAGTAAAAAAAAAAAAATGTCAATATTCAGGTTCAGCCGGAGGTAGACATTTAACAAATAGTACAGAGATGATGAAGCAAGGTCCCTATTCCTAAGCTTGAAGTAATAAATAATTTCACTTTTCTCGGTTATGTTCTTAACTGCCCTGCAATCTGTGTTTCCCATTTAAAAATGTATCATGAGCTCTTCTCGTGTCAAAAAGCAAAAAACAAAAACAAAAACAAAACGTCTTTAGTTGGCATTTCCATCTAATATATGATTAATTTCTAGAAAAATGGCAGCATGGTCCACTTAAATATTTAATGAAGTATCAACCTCCATAAAAGCCATGTTCCCATAGACATGTAGATATAGCCAGGATTAGAAACCAGCTGAGGACGACAGCTCCGAGGAGACCATGAAGGGGAGATGGCAGACACAAACCAAGGGAACAGGATGGATGAAGTAAACTAAAAAGATGTGGTAGCAGAGTAATGGGCTTCCAAGGATGCCCATGTCCTAACCAAGCCCCAGAAAACACAGTACGTTGGGGTAGCTGGCACTGATGGTAGAGAAGTTCTCTGGGGCGTCAGAAGCCAGAGCTCATCTGCAGTCAGCAAGTGGGGGCTGCTGAGCAGGAGGCTGGCCACTGGGGTGCCCACAAAATTCCCTGGAGAGTAAGCCCCAGTGGGTCTTCTGCAAGCGCCTGGCAGCTGTGCTTTTCTCCTTTCTTTCCCCCAGGTTTTTATTTAAATTCCAGTTAGTTAACATTCAGTGTAATATCAGTTTCAGGTATAGAATTTAGTGATTCATCACTTACATAGAAGTGCCCTCCTTAATCCCCATCACCTATTCAACCCACCCCCCTGCCCACCTCCCCTTCAGTAACCATCTGTTTGTTCTCTATAGTTAAGAGTCCGTTTCTTGGCTTGCCTCTCTTTTTTCCCCCTTATGTTCGTTTGTTCTGTTTCTTAAATTCTACATATGAGTGAAATCATATGGTATTTGTCTTTCTCTGACTGACTTATTTCACTTAGCATAATACCCTCTAATTCCATCCACGTCATTGCAAATGGCAAGATTTTTTTTTATTATTTATTTATTTGACGGAGAGAGACACAGCGAGAGAGGGAACACAAGCAGGGCGAGTGAGAGAGGGAGAAGCAGGCCTCCCGGGGAGCCAGGAGCCCGATGCAGGGCTCGATCCCAGGACCCCGAGATCATGACCTGAGCCGAAGGCAGATGCTTAACGACTGAGCCACCCAGGTGCCCCGCAAATGGCAAGATTTTATTCCCTTTTGTCACTGAGTAATATTCCATTGTATATAGATATGCCCTGTCTTCTTTATCCATTCATCTGTCCATGGACATTTGGGCTCATTCTATAATTTAGCTATTGTTGATAATCCTGCTATAACTATCGGGGTGCATGTGTCCCTTCAAATTAGTATTTTTGTATGGTTTGGGTAAATACTTAGTAGTGTGCTTGCTAAATCATAGGGTAGTTCTATTTACTTTTTGAGGAACCGCCATACTGTTCTCCGGAGTGGCTGCACCAGTTTGCATTCCCACCAACAGGGCAAGAGGGTTCCCCTTTCTCCACATCTTCGCTGACACCTCCTGTTTTCTGTGTTGTTAATTTCAGCCATTCTGACAGGTGTGAGGTGATATCTCATTGTAGTTTTGATTTGCATTTCCCTGATGATGAGGGATGTTGAGCATCTTTTCATGCATCTGTTGGCCATCTGTATGTTTTCTTTGGAAAAATGTCTGTTCATGTCTTCTGCCATTTTTTAAACTGGATTATTTTGGTTTTGCTGTGCTTTTCAATGAAAGAGAAACCCCTTCCCCTACCATGCCTGTGCTGTCTCTCCAGTACTCTCTATTAGCAAAGCCTAAAATTATGCCACCTGGCAAAGGAGATATTGTTATAGGGGAGCTACAGTATGTCCAAGCAGGACAAAGAAGAGCATTGATTGATACCGGTAGAGTGTATTGATCCTGCTTTTGTAAACAAGATGGTATATGTGCATATATATGTACATAGATAATATAATATTTGTTCACACTTATTATGTATTTACTCTGCATGCCAGGAGCAACTCTAGATATTTTGCATGTATTAACTCATTTGCTTTTTATAACAACCCTCAACTGCAGAAATTATTAATATCACTATTCTATGAATGAAGAAGCTAACACATCACACTATTAAATAACTTGCCCCAAGTCACATGGCTAGTAAGTGGCAGAACAAGAATCGTTATGGCTTCATAAGCATAGAAAAAAGAAACAAGAAAAAATATATATCTACTAAAAAGCTAACTGATTGTGCAATATTAGAATGTATAATATTGGAATGTATAATATTAGAAATTCTGATACCTTAAATGCTTTATATTATGCTTCCAATGAATTCTACAGCTTGAAGCTAAGTTATCTTTGATGAGTTCAAGTCTCAGATTCTTTTACCCTAAATAATTTAAAAACCTATAAACTCAATAAATAAGGAAGGTAGGGTTGTAGCTAAATTCCATTATTGGTTTAAAATAGTTTCTATGTGATTTGAAATAGGAGATTAAATCTAACATCATTTTTCTTAGATACTTAGGTAGAATCAGTGTAGCAAGAATCTGGTGAGTCGTCTCCCTGGGCCTCAGTTTCCTCATCTATAAAATGGAGATGACACCTGTCATGGGCTGAATTGTCCACGCCCCCAAAATTCAGATGTTGAAATCTTAACTCCCAGTACTTCAACATGTTACTTTATTTAGAGAGGACAGCTAAAGAGATGATTAAGTTAAAATGAGGCTGACAAGGTGGGACCCCAATCCTCTCTGACTGGTGTCCTTATAAGAAGGGACTCCAGAGTGCTCCTGCAAGAAGGACCAGCGACAAAGTGACTAGAGCGCAGCCATTGGCAAGCCAAGGAGAGAGGCCCTCAGAGGGAGCCAACCCCGCCTGCACCTTGATCTAGGACTTCCAGCTTCCAGAACCGTGAGAAAATCCATTTCCGTCGCTTAAGAGATCCATCCTATGCTATTTTGTTATGGCAGCCCCAGTAAACTAATACAATACCCAGTGCAGAGTAAAGAAGGAGATTAAGCAAGGTCATATATGTCAAAAGTAAGAGATAAATATCCAGTGATCATGGTATTGGGAGTAATACAAGATGTGAAGCCAAAGACAAAATTCTAATTTTTTTTTCAGATTTTATTTTTAATTTCAAGGATTGACTCTGTTAATCCCTTTGTTTTGTCCAGTATATTTTTATAGAAGATTTAGAAGCATAATTCTGTCCCAAATGGCAAACCTCCTGATTAATATTGCAGGTACTTTGAGGATATGAAACATTTTCCAAAGTGCCCAAGTCTTTTGTCCAAAACTAGGGGTCTGATAATCAGATAATCACTGTAGTTACAATTTCTTTCTACAATAGTTTGGTAGAAAAATATATATTTTTAATAACAGAACATTGCCTCAGCTCCTAGTGAGGCCTAGGATCATTTCTAAATGTTTCTTTGGAATATAAAACTAAAGCATTCTACGTCAGGATACCTTCAGGCTGTGGATACCAGACATTAGAGTTCGAGAGGTCTACATTTTTTAATGAAAAATAAAATGGCAAACATTTTTTAGCAAACCTCTGAATGTTGTGGGAAAACAGCTTTTACCAAAATGAAACCCCCCAAAAAAGTCAGAATGAAGGACTAAGAGTCTTTAAAACAAACCTTCTCCTCAAGTCTATGACATTTCTCTTGAACAGCTTTGCTCCTATCGGCCTGTTTCCCAGAAGTGGTTTTCCTCGGGATTAGTCACAGTGGTGTTACACTTTTAACAACCATGATGTTTGGGATTTCTTTTCCAAATTGGCTTTCTTTACAAATGCATCCAGAGAGCTTTCTCCCCCTATGTGGTTGGCCGTTCCATTTATTCCAAAGCAAGTGAAACATTGGCTCTAGGAGGCAAAAACCCGAGACTCTAATTTATTAATTATGACACACCCTCGGCCAAGGGAATTAATTCATGGCATATCAAGTGTTAGAAATTCTGACGTTCACATATTAATAAGTACTCTACACAAAGCTTGCTTTCATCTGCTTTGTATTCCTGTTTGTGTTCTTCCAGTGCATCAGTCCATAGTAGGGATCCCCTGGGAGACCTGGCCAGTTTGCTCCAGGCTAGTCCAGGCAGCGGTGTGGGTATGAGCTGAGACCTACAGGGAAGGCCCCACCTGCTGCGGTCTTGAGCCTTGCTCGTTGGGACTGCTCACGCTGGGGACACAGCTGCCATGGCCCCATTTGCTTCCCTGCCCGGGCGCCGCCTCATAACCCTGCAGGCTCCCAGATCCTCCTGACCCAGGTGGTCAGGCTGTGACCCCAGCTCCAGGAGCAGAACAGTGGGATGGACCAGAATTGTCTGGGCTTCAAAGTTTGAACCACGTGACCATTCCACCACCTGAGCAGGAATCTGATTCAAGGCCCATATATCCTTCACACTAGGAGATGCCAGATTTCCCCAGAATATAATTTACTCCTCGAAAGCAGATGAAGTACCTTTTAGAAGCGCGTTTACTATTATGGGTGTCTCTACTCATTGTGGATTGTCCATAATAAATGCAGGTTTGGTTGTGGTGAACATGACCTAGTTAATGGCCTTGATGTCATGTCTTTCACACAGTGGAACAAAGTGTCCCTTGACCTCCAATTATATTCTTACCTCCAATTGGCCATATTGAAATCTTACAGTCAAACAAATCTTACAGTCAAACTAAGTTTCCTTAGTTCTGAACTCCGTCATTCAGATCCCAGCCAGGTCTGACTTCTAGGACACCATGGGTCATTAGCCATGGGTGGGACAGAAGAGACCATGGGGCTGAGGGGGTGGTTCTTTCAGGGAGCGACCCTCAGGACTCAGGATGGTACCCCGGCACCTGAAAGACTTGTAGCTTCTACCAAAGCTTTCATCCCCCTGCAGTGTGTTCTCCCGGTATGTTTCTCTGCGGCTGCTGACTCACCATTGACAGGCTGTATATTTTAAGCTAACTTCTCATTAGAGGTGCTAGATTTACACCATTGCATTTACAGTTGATGGAGCTAGAAGTCCTTTTGCGGCACAAAACAGAGCATCTCTCATGCTCTAAATCTCATTAGAATGAGTCTCTAACACGCTCCATAGGACCCTGGTTTCTAATATATCAAGTCAAGTGTTAAAGAATTCCAAAAATGTAACTAGAAACTATGGTTTAAATACCAGCCTAAGTTAAAAATTGCTTCCACCTAGGGAGTTTTAATTGGTCATGATACTATTTTAAAGTTTATAAAAGTCTTAAAACAAAATAACAAGGAACTTCATCTGATTACAAGAAAAGGCTGTCCATCACGATTTTGCCATGTTAGGTGCCAGAGTGATTGGTTAGAACAACTGTGGAGTACCTTGAGAATGATCTTCTAAAGTGCGGTTTCCCCTCCCCCCCCCCCCACTGTAGACTTTCTTACCTAAACTTTGTGAGATTTTTAGTTACCCCTAACTTGTACGATACAGCTGACCACAGGAGCCAGGTTATTTCATGAGCCTCAAAAAAACATAGCAATCCCCTTCTCACTTTTTTTAAAGATTTTATTTATTTAATTTCTCTTCCTACAGTTGCATTGGTAGTGTATAAGAAAGCAACTGATTCCTGTGCATTGATTTTGTGTCCTGTCACATTACTGATTTGCTGTATGAGTTCTAGTAATTTGGGGGTGGAGTCTTTTGGATTTTCCACATAAAGTATCATGTCATCTGTGAAGAGAGAGAGTTTGACTTCTTCTTTGCCAATTTGAGTACTTTTATTTCTTTTTGTTGTCTGATTGCTGTTGCTAGGACTTCTAGTACTATGTTGAACAATAGTGGCAAGAGTGGGCATCCTTGACGTGTTCCTGATCTTAAGGGTCAGCTTTTCCCCATTGAGGATGATATTCGCTGTGGGTTTTTCATAGATGGCTTTTATGAACTTGAGGAATGTTCCCTCTATCCCTATACTCTGAAGAGTTTTAATCAGGAAATGATGCTGTATTTTGTCAAATGTATTTGAGAGAGAGAGAGAGAAATAGAGAGAGAGCACGAACAGGGGGGAGAAGGGGAAGCAGGCTCCCCACTGAGCAGGGAGCCCCATGAGATGACATGGGGCTCCATCCCAGGACCCTAGGATCATGACCTGAGCCCAAGGCAGACAAACTCTTTGAGCCACCCAGGTGCCCCCACTTCCCACTTTTCTGCCACCATCTAGAACCTTCAATTTGACCCTTGGTTAACTGTCAGGTGACCTTTGCCCCCTTGAAAGCAATATTTAAGGAAATGACGTCCCCTGACTCTACTTCCTTCCCCTCCACACCAGTGAATTTGATTATGAAAATTAATCATTGGGACACCAAGGGAGGGACAAAACTTTAACGGATGACTAAGTCTGAACACAAGGTTTCTATGTCTCAGGGCCCTCCCTCACTAGCAAAATTCTCCTTTTCCAAAGTAGATCTTCAGACAGTTTCGGACGTGCCCCTTGACCTTTCTTTAGCATTTGAAATAACAAACTGCTTCTTAGGCCCTCCCCTTTTTTCTTAACCCTACAACCCACTAAAGTATACAGTGACATGTAGGCTTTCAGGGGCTAGCTCACAAGACAGACGTGATCACTCTTCAAAGACACATTGAGAATCATCATTTTCTATCCTGTGATTATATCTTATTTTCTTCTTCTACATTCTTCTCTTCAATAAAATTCTCTTATTTTCTGAGGAAAACCTCTTCTACTCTCATTTAAAGCCACACTCAAAAGCAATCCACCATCCACAAGACTTTCATGTGCAAGAGGAAAAACCATCTCCAGTGGAAAAGATCTTTGTGCTCAGCCCCTGAGAGACTCCTGGAACCACATCATGGCTTCCACAGCCCCAAATCCTCACGGTTAATATAAGGAAAATTTTGTGTGGACTGGTGATCAGGGTTGTCCCCTTCCCTCTTGGTGCCTGCTCCTTCTCTAGGAGACTTTCAAGTGCCCCTCTGCATCTATTCTCACCTGCCCTACTTGAGCTTTCTACCGTGGAATCCAACATCTCTTTCTCTGATCTTCACCCCCCTACCCAGCTCAAAAGTAGCTATTAAGGCTGGGACTTTACATGATGGTGATAAACTATCGAAATTATTTGGTGGTGCTACACCTAAGTAAGTTGCCTCAAAGCAGTAAGTCTTAGCCAAGGGAAATGCTGGTAATGGTGAAAAATTCAAGTTCATGTCAAGTTTTCATGACCAAGACTCTATTTGCATACACAAACCTTGACTTACTTGAAAACTTGAACTTGATTAAACATTAATCAGTTTAATCAGATTCTGGGCTTTCCAGCATCTCTACCATGACCTTGAAGCCTGTCTCACCATTTCTCCACCATGACCTTGGAAGCCTGTCTCACCATTTCTTGGTGCTCCCTATTATGGAGGCCAGGCAGAGAATTTTGAATGGTTTCAAGGTATTCTAGGATGTAGAAAAAAAAATTACACAAAGTCACTTAATATTATTTCATTTTGATAATTCGAGCACCAGAACACCAGAATAATGCAATTCTTTTAAGTGCTTTGTGACCTCCTTTTTATAGAGAGATCTAGAAATTGAAAAATTAAATGACTTTTGTTGGGATGGAACAAAAAGTCAATAATAGAGCAGAGAAGTACAGCCATATTCTGCAAGTCTTGATCTATTAATCAACTGGGACACAGCTCTGCTGTCTAAAAGAGACAGGAGAATAAAGATTCAATCTGGGGGCTTTATAGGCTTAGAAGAGAATAAACATGTAATAAGACTACAGAAACTGAAAATACCCTGCTATTCAATACTTGTTCATGAGTGAAACGTTTCAAAATTATAGCAAATCCCACCTAAAGTGCAATCGGAGATGATCTGCTTCAGAAGTATTTATCTGATTAGAAGAAGTGTAATGCCTTTCTCAGTTTAATGTGAATGATGGGTGTTTAGTCACATACAGCCCCAAATCCCAAGACAGTAATTCTATGTAATTTATCATCACATAGTTAATTCTTGTAAGTTATGGAAGAGAGAAGAATCAGAAGGCAACTCTGAAATTAGAAAGTTATACCCATCAAAAATAAGAGCTTTACTTTCACTTATTTGGAAATTCTAGATGATGATTTACTTCACTATTCAAGTCACAATTGAGATCACCCATTTTAAAGCCAACCCAGTCAGTTGCCTTTAGAAATGGACAAACAACTATCAACTGTGTGTAGCCTGGGTATCTCTCATGAAGTTGTATCACACAGTGGGGTTGGGGTAGACACAGCTTAAGTTGGATGACCCTGTGAGTGATCAACCAACTTATCAAGTGAGTCACCCACTTACAGAAATATTTCTCTATATTAAATGTATACTCACCAGAAATGTCAACTTTTGCTTGGATTGGTGCACTGTTGCCCACAGCTGCAGCAAACAGATTGGTGTATTTTATTCTCAACCATACTATGAGGGGTCCTGCCTAAGAGCCACCAAACAAGACCCACGTATTGTTGGTGAGCCCCATTTTCCCCGCCATGATGGTTGGGAAGTTGGCGAGGACGTAGTGGTGGCTGCGGGTACTTAGGTCTCTGCAATTAAAACACAACCACACTTTCTTATGACAACCATTAGAACACAATGACATGCCACTTAATACATGCTTGACTCTGAGCAAATGTTGAAAGCACACTGAGAAGTTTACCCCCTTTCCACTTGGAACATTTGAATGAAAATGGGCAGAAGGTCGTTCCAGTTAACAGTAACACATAAATGCAAGCAGCAGAAGGAGGAGGGACTTCCATTTCTCAAGTCTCATTTGTGTATGTCCTTCCCATCCTGGGCACTGGATGGGAGCTCCAGACACCCTCCCATTGCAAGACAGCCTTCCCTTGGGCACTGGGCCCGCAAACCTCACTGGGCAATTAGCTATCAGCCTGACTCCAAGGGTAGCTTTTATTGGAAAGAGATAAGATGGCACTGCTTCACTACTTTCTGAGAATTTAGAGAATTTAGAGGAATGTAGAGGATATTTTCCAGTCTTTTTGGTTTGCCTGCTGCATCCAGATAAAGCCAATATGAGCTTGAATTTCCTAAGTTATAAGAGAGCCAAATAACACTTTACCATTTTGTTGTTTTTCTAGTAAGGTTTTTCCACAAGCCTAAGGAAGTCTGTTGTTTGTGTTAAGGTTGTTTTTAAACCTTAATGCCACGCACAAAAAATGCCCTGTCTCTCCTTGCTGGAGATACTAATTTAAAGCAGCATGATGTCCCAAATGGCTGAATGCAGACATCAAAAATGGGCTAAAGACATAAAAAGGCACCTCACAAAGAAGAAATGCACATGGCCAATGAACACATGAAAAAAATTAGTCCTACTAATAATCATAAAAATGCAAATATAGTGATGATTTGGGTTTTTTTCCTATCAAACGGTCGAACAATTCGTTCCAATGATAGTACTAAGTGTTGGCACAAGCTAGATGAGGCAGACAGTCTTGTGTACTACTGGAGAGAATAGAGTAGAACATTTTGGAGGAGCACACTGGCTACCTATATCAGGGTCTTCTAGAAGGCAAAGGAGATTTTGACCCAGTATTTCACTGCTAGGAACCTGTGACAGAGAACTAGCTGGCCCCAAATATCTATTCTCCCTTTTTTCTCTTAGAAAAAAAATTCTGCTAGATTCATAGAATTAAAACTACATTTCTCAGCCACAACAATGTTATTAGGAAAAAAAACCTTAAATACAGTTTGTTTTGAAAAAATTTCTACATATTTAGCCACATGAAAAGAGTAAACAAATGTAAGCCAAGAGTTTAGCAACAAGTATCTCTAATTTAAAGTTATGAGTAACATTTCTTTCTTTCTTTTTCTTTCTTTCTTTCTTTCTTTTCTTTCTTTTCTTTCTTTCTTTTCTTTCTTTATCTTCTGTACTTTCCCCCAAAATACCAATTTTAAAACCAGAAAAAAATTTATCAAAAAAATACCACTAAAAAATAGAGGCTTATATGATTCACAAATGTTATGCAAGTGTTAATACAGTAAGAATCCCTATCATATTACATGATAGTCATAGACCCCAACAGCATGACAAATAGTAGTCCAGGACAAAGTAACGCATGCTAAACATTTTGCTCTTTAAATATTTATTTAAAAATTACTGTTTCAAAAGTAAATAGTGATTTCTTAATCACTATCAGCTTAAAATTTCCATTCTAGATAGAGACACACCCTGAATAAATTATGGGGGAGGTTCACATTGCTTAGGGTCCACTATAGGAGGTCATGTTTAAAGAAGCACAGGGGCGCCCAGGTGGCTCAGTCAGTTAAGTGTCTGCCTTCGGCTCAGGGCATGATCTCAGGGTCTTGGGATTGAGCTCCACGTTGGGCTCCATGCCCAGCAGGGAGTCTGCTTCTCCCTCTCCCTCTGCCCCTCCCTGACCCCCCCCACCCCAGCTCATGTACTCTCTCTCTCAAATAAATAAATAAAATCTTTAAAAATAAAAAAAGAAGCACAATCCAACAACCAAGAGCAATGAAAATTGAAGTCTATTCTTAGCAGGTGCACCTCAAAGCACATCAAAAGGGTTAAAGGTCTCAGGTGAATCCCTTCTTCTGCTTCCTAATTCTGTTGAGAAAACTCTCATACACCAAACCTTTACTCTCTTCTTAGCACCAACTCAAGCACCATTCTTTCCCCACTTGCCAGAATTTTTTCTTTATGTGTTTTTAATCTCCTTCCTGGAAAACATGGCCTTCTCCCCCTTCATGATTAGAAGGTAGAGCAGACAATGGGGAGAAAATGACCTGGCTAATAAAGGATTTTCTGTAGCATATGGGGAAGGGAAGAATACTGTAAACACTGAGGGCTAATGAGTTTTGTCCCAGCAAGTAACGAGCAACTGCACCCCAAAACAAGTGATTGGATCCCTTTGATGGGTTACAAATTAATTATATGGAGAGTATTAGTCAATCACTTTTTCTAACATCATCAATACAAGCTGTGAATTTGGTCAATACAAGTCCTTCCATTTTTGAAAAATTCTCAGGACAATATAGGAAACTTAAGTCTTGAAACTTTTTAAGGAATTACAAAATTCTGACACCACCCACACACAAATCACAATTTCTAATGAAGAAAGGTAGAACAAGTGAAATTACTGGACTGTCACCACATCATAAAATAGTTGGTGACTTAGAATTCCAAAATTACTTTTCTTGAAGCTAAGAAGAGACCTATGCTATTAACCTAAAGTTATTAATAGTTTCCCACTGCTCAACAGTACCAAGAATTATGACTCATATCATAAAGATATCATTTCACTGACATTAATGGCATTCTCAGGGTTGTATAAAGCATTGCATGTTCCTTTTAAAATGAGAGTAAAACTCTTTGCACCAATTTTTGATCTTCTTAAAGCTTTTAGAAGCACCTTATAATTCATTTTATCTGATTGTATATATATTAATTATAAGTAGATTTTAAAAAATTGCATTTTTCCACCACACAAAACACAATACTAAGTGGGAAGAATAAGATCTTGAAGAACAGCTAGTCTCCTTATCCTGCCCCTGAGTTGCCACCGCAAGCCAAAATCTGACATTTCACTTAACAATGACAAACTGTTTTTAATAAAATGGTCGCTGCTGCCTCCGAGTGGTAGGTCATTTTCAGAGTTTATATTTCATTAATTTCAAGTCCTCTCAGCCTAACAGGAGAAAATTTTGAGACTGAAGGGGTATATATCGTTTCAAATTTAAATTCTGAACATGATTTTGTAGTTTAAGGACATGAAGAGTTTATTTTATTTAGAAAAGTGTATGGACAACTCGTAAGCCTGTGAGGTTGGCCGGCTTTGTCCATAAAATCTGTGTTCCACAGGGAAGCAGAGAGCTCTCATTTCTCATGTTTTCCAAGTAACACTCCTTGACATCCACGTTTTGCTGGTGGCACTTACACCTCCAATCATCAGAAACACTGAGCCACCAAGTGTCTAGAACTCATCACTAATGAAATGTGTCTGTGGAGAGAAAAGCATTATTTTAAATGATTAATGCAACAGACTGGAATTGTCTGTTTGCTATTTCTTTTTTTTCTTTCTTTCTTTCTTTTTGAAGATTTTATTTATTTATTTGTCAGAGAGAGAGAGAGCACACAAGCAAGGGGAGCGGCAGGCAGAGGGAGAAGCAGACTCCCTACCGAGCAAAGAGACTGATGCGGGGCTCGACCCCAGCACCCTGGGATCATGACCTGAGCCGAAGGCAGATGCTTAACTGACTGAGCCACCCAGGCGTCCCCTGTTTGCTATTTCTAGTGGTAGAGTGGTAGTGCAGTTTAGTTTGTCAAAAATGAGGATTTGGATGATGGTTCTGAGGACTGGTTTAAGCAAGTGACATGGCAAGTGGCTTTTCCCACAAGTTGCACAAACTTGTTGAAGATTAGCAGCCAGCAATATAGTTTGCCCAACTCAAACCCTACATAATTAGTACATTGGATTTTGGATGACATGGTACATCAAAGGTGCCTCTAGCCTTTCTTCCACTCTGAAATGAACCAAACACACAAAGGAAACTAAACGATAATGGCAACTCAGTCTTCGAGGAAAATAGAAAACACTAAATATCCAAATCATGGAGAGAGCTGGGAACTTTGGGAAGAGCTGGCAAAGCACAGACATCTCCAAAAGGATGAAACATCCATGGGAAAGCCAATGACCTCTTGTGTGGAACAAAAAGATCTATGTGCATGGGCCAGGCTGGGGGATACAGAAGCCTCCTTGAGTCCCACTCAACTCCACGGAGTGGCAGGGAACAGGTAAGAACAGTCAGGTATAGATGAAGCAGCCAACCCAGGCATTTAGACAAACAAACAAAATGGATCCAAAGAAAGCACACACAAAAAATGAAGACTGAAGAATGATAGAACTAAAAGAATGAATCTAATGGTTCTTTCTTCCTTCCTTTTTCTTTCTTTCCCTTTCTCTCTTTCTCTTTACCTTTCTTTCTTTCTTCCTTTTTTCTTTCTTCTTTCTTTCTTTCTTTTTCTTTCTTTCTTTCTTCTTTCTTTCTTTCTTCTTTCTTCCTTTTTTCTTTCTTCTTTCTTTCTTTCTTTCTTTCTCATCCTCGTTTATTGCCTTCATACGAGTCTACTCCTTCAATGTCAAAGGGGGAGGGGCAGATCGTGACTCCCAGGCATCCCACAAAGTAGACAGCTCACCTTAGAGGCAATCTTTACCCACTCAAAAATTCATCTCACATTAGCAGTGAGGATTCGGATATCACCCCGAGTCGTCATTTTCCTTACTCATAAGTTTAAGGCATCCAGTGGTTGTTTCTTTAAATACAAAATAAAATTTTAAAAGTCTAGAAAAACTGGGGCGCCTGGGTGGCTCAGTCGTTAAGCGTCTGCCTTCGGCTCAGGTCATGATCCCAGGGTCCTGGGATCGAGCCCCGCATCGGGCTCCCTGCTCCGCGGGAAGCCTGCTTCTCCCTCTCCCACTCCCCCTGCTTGTGTTCCCTCTCTCGCTGTGTCTCTCTCTGTCAAATAAATAAATAAAATCTTTAAAAAAAAAAAATAAAAATAAAAATCTAGAAAAACCATCTAATCTGGTAGTTTTCAACATGGGTGATTTTGCCCACCCCTTCCCCCAGGGGACATTTGGCAATGTCTGGAGATATTTTTGGTTGTCACATTTGGGTAAAAATGGACACTACTGGCATCTAGTGGGTAGAGGGAGGGAGGTTGCCAGCCATGTCAGGACAGGCCCTACAACAAAGAACTGTTTCACCCAAAACATCAGTAGTGCCCGGGCTGATAAACCCTGGTCTGATCTGATCATGAAAAAGGATGGGAATTACATATAAATAAGAATCAGGATGGAGAAGTAATCTGATGCAAAGGCATTTGAAAAATTATAGAACATGTTACTCAAATCTGAGCCAATCACTTTGAGAATCTGTATGTAATTAATGATTTTCTCAGAAAAAAAAGATGGCGGAAGAGTAGGGGACCCTATTCCAACCAGTCCCCGGAATTGAGCTGGGTATCTACCACACCACTCTGAACACCCACGAAATCAGCCGGAGATGTAAGAAGATAGATCTGGATCTCTACAAACAGAATATCACAGGCAGTTGGTTTCAAGGTATGAAGCGGGGAGCCATGCTTCCTCAGGCACTATTCGAAGATAAATGGCAGGGGGAGGGAGTGGTCGGCATCCTGCACTGTTGGTGAGCGATAGCCTCCCACGCTGGGGACTGGGCACAGACTCGCAGACCGGTAGCGGCGGGGAAAGGACTTTAGGGCAGCCCCCCGGACTGGAACCTGGAGCGGTGGGGCTGCGCACCTACGAACTGGGGGTGGCTGGCGGTTTTAGAAGCACAAAGGGCAGAGATGTGCTCCGACCTGGAGGGGAGGACTGGGGGCGCTGCTGAGGGGCGCACAACCCAGGACACTGCAGTTTATAGCAGCATAGACAGAAATGGAGACAGTGTGGCCTGGAGAGCTCACTGAAGAACAGACTGCGATCCCTTTGCTCTGAGGCAGAGGGTTGGAAATGGTCTCTTCGGCTCTCACTCTCGGAAGAGACATGGAAACCTGCCAGAAAACAAAAGCCCAAAAAAACCGGTTTTCACTGAGCCCACCCACAGGGTGCAGGGCAACTCTGCCCAAACAGAGTTGCCTGAGTGACAGAGTGGCAGGCCCCTCCCCCAGAAGACAGGCTGGGAAAACAAGAGGGCAACAACTCTAACGTCCCTACAAAACAGATGCATCTTGCTTGGCTTGTGGTCAATAATTTGGACTCTGTACATTCCCTCAACTGCCCCTCAACAGAATGACTAAGAGGAGGAACACCCAAAATAGGAAAGACTCAGAGATTGTGATTTTTGCCACAGGTTTACAAATGGATACAGATATAACCAAAATGTCGGAAATGGACTTCAGGGTAACAGTTATGAAGACAATAGCTAGAACGGAGAAATCGATTAATGGCAACATAGAGTCTCTAAGGGCAGAAATGAAAGCTGAACTGGCAGAACTTAAAAATGCTATCAATGAGATCCAATCTAATCTAGATATTCTAACACCTAGGGTAAATGAGGCAGAAGAATGAATTAGTGAATTAGAAAACAAATTGATAGAAAAGAACGAAAAAGAGGAGGCCTGGGAAAAACAGCTTATAATCCATGAAAACAGAATTAGAGAAATAAGTGACGCCATGAAACGTTTCAATGTCAGAATTATTGGGATCCTTGAGGGGGTGGAGAGAGAGAGGACTAGAAGATATATTTGAACAAATCGTAGCTGAGAACTTCCCTAATCTGGGGAATGAAACAAACATTGATGTCCTAGAGGCAGAGAAAACCCCTCCCAAGATCAAGGAAAACAGACCAGGCATGTAATAGTAAAACTCGCAAATCTTAGAACCAAGGAAACCATCTTAAGGGTAGTTAGGGGGAAGAGATTCCTTATGTACAGAGGGAAGAATATCAGAATAATGTCAGCCCTATCCACAGAGACCTGGCAAGCCAGAAAGGGCTGGCAAGACATATTCAGGGTATTAAATGAGAAGAACATGCAGCCAAGAATACTTTATCTGGCAAGGCTTTCATTTAGAATGGATGGAGAGACACAGAGCTTCCAACACCGGCAGAAACTGAAAGAATATGGGACCACTAAGCCGGCCCTGCAAGAAATATTAAGGGGGGTTCTATAAAAGAAGACCCCAAGAGTGATATAGAACAGAAATTTACAGAGACAATCTATAGAGACGAGGACTCCACAGGCAATATGATGATAATAAATTCTTATCTTTCAATAATCATTCTCAATGTGAATGGCCTAAATGCTCCCATAAAACAGCACAGGGTTGCAGATTGGATAAAAAGACAGGACCCATCCATATGCGGTCTACAAGAGACTCATTTTGAACCTAAAGATACATTCAGACTGAAAGTGAAGGGACAGAGATCCATCTTCCATGCCAACAGACTTCAAAAGAAAGCTGGGGTAGCAATTCTTATACCAGACAAATTAGATTTTAAGCTAAAGACTGTAGTTAGAGACACAGAAGGACACTATATCATTCTTAAAGGGTCTATCCAACAAGAGGATCTAACAATTATAAATATCTATGCCCCCAACATGGGAGCAGACAACTACATAAGCCAACTGTTAACCAAAATAAAGAGTCATATCAATAATAATATGTTAATTGTAGGAGACCTCAATACTCCACTCTCAGCAATAGACAGATTATCTAAGCAGAAAATCAACAAAGAAATAAGAGCTTTGAATGACACACTGAACCAGATGGACCTCATAGATATATACAGAACATTCCACCCTAAAATAACAGAATACTCATTCTTCTCAAGCGCACATGGAAATTTGTCCAGAAGAGACCACATACTGGGTCACAAATCAGGTCTCAACTGATACTAAAAGATTGAGATTATTCCCTGCATATTCTCAGACCATAATGCTTTAAAACTGGAACTCAATCACAAGAAAAAATTTGGAAGAAACTCAAACACTTGGAAGCTAAAGACCACTTTGTTCAAGAATGTTTGGGTCAAACAGGAAATCAAAGAACTTAAACAATTCATGGAAACCAATGAGAATAAAAACACATTGGTCCAAAACCTATGGGATACTGCAAAGGTGGTCCTAAGGGGGAAATACATAGCCATCCAAGCCTCACTCAAAAAAAAAAAAGAAGAAGAAGAAGAATCCCGAATTCACCAACTAACTTTACACCTTAAAGAACTAGAGAAAAAGCAACAAACGATACCTAAACCATGCATTAGAAGAGAAATAATTAAGATTAGAGCAGAGACCAATGAATTAGAAACCAGAAACACAGTAGATCATATCAACGAAACTAGAAGTTGGTTCTTTGAAATAATTAATAAGATCGATAAACCACTGGCCAGACTTATCCAAAAGAAAAGGGAAAGGACCCAAATTAATAAAATTATGAATGAAAGGGGAGAGATCACGACTAACACCAAGGAAATAAAGAATTATTAGAAATTATTATCAACAACTATATGCCAATAAATTAAGCAACCTGGAAGAAATGAATGCCTTCCAGAAACCCATAAACTACCAAGACTGAAACAGGAAGAAATTGACAACCTGAATAGGGCAATAACCAGTAACGAGATTGAAGCAGTGATCAAAAACCTCCCAAAAAACAAGAGTCCGGGGCCTGATGGATTCCCTGGGGAATTCTACCAAACATTCAAAGAAGAAATAATACCTATTCTCCTGATCAAAAAATAGAAGCAGAAGGAAAGCTTCCAGACTCATTCTATGAGGCCAGCATTACCTTAATCCCCAAACCAGGCAAAGACCCCATCAAAAAGGAGAATTTCAGGCCAATATCCCTGATGAATATGGATTCCAAAATTCTCAACAAAATCCTAGCTTACAGGATCCAACAATACATTAAAAAGATCATCCACCACGACCAAGTGGGATTTATCCCAGGGATGCAAGGGTGGTTCAACATTTGCAAATCAATGTGATAGAACACATTAATAAGAGGTGAGAGAAGAACCATATGACCCTCTCAATTGATGCAGAAAAAGCATTTGACAAAATACAGCATCCTTTCCTGATTAAAACTCTTCAGAGTATAGGGATAGAGGGAACATTCCTCAAGTTCATAAAATCCATCTATGATAAACCCACAGCAAATATCATCCTCAATGGGGAAAAGCTGAGAGCCTTTCCCTTAAGATCAGGAACATGACAAGGATGCCCACTCTTGCTACTATTGTTCAGCATAGTACTAGAAGTCCTGGCAACAGCAATCAGACAACAAAAAGAAATAAAAGGTATTCAGGGGCGCCTGGGTGCCTCAGTCAGTTAAGCGGCTGCCTTCAGCTCAGGTCATGATCCCAGGGTCCCGGGTTCAAGCCCCGCATTGGGCTCCCTGCTCAGTGGGGATCCTGTTTCTCCCTCTCCCTCTGCCTGCCTCTCTGCCTACCTGTTCTCTCTCTCTATCTCTCTGTCAAATAAATAAATAAAATCTTTAAAAAAATAAATAAATAAAAGGTATTCAAATTGGCAAAGAAGAAGTCAAACTCTCTCTCTTTGCAGATGACATGATACTTTAGTGGAAAATCCAAAAGACTCCACCCCCAAATTACTAGAACTCATACAGCAATTCAGTAATATGGCAGGATACAAAATCAATGCACAGAAATCAGTTGCTTTCTTATACACTAACAATGCAACTGTAGAAAGAGAAATTAAAGAATCGATTCCATTTACAATAGCACCAAAAACCGTAAGATACCTCGGAATAAACCTAACCAAAGAGTTAAAGGACCTATACTCTAGGAACTACAGAACACTCATGAAAGAAATGAAGAAGATACAAAAAGATGGAAAAGCATTCCATGCTCATGGATCAGAAGAATAAACATTGTTAAACTGTCTATGCTGACCAGAGAAATCTATATCTTCAATGTCATCCTGATCAAAATTCCAGTGACATTTTTCTTTTTTTTTTTGAAGATTTTATTTATTTATTTGACAGAGAGAGATACAGCGAGAGAGGGAACACAAGCAGGAGGAGTGGGAGAGGGAGAAGCAGGCTTCCCATGGAGCAGGGAGCCCGATGCAGGGCTCGATCCCAGGACCCTTGGATCATGACCTGAGCTGAAAGCAGATGCTTAACGACTGAGCCACCCAGGCGCTTCCCAGTGACATTTTTCAAAGTGCTGGAACAAACAATCCTAAAATTTGTATGGAATCAGAAAAGACCCCGAATCGCCAAGGAAATGTTGAAAAAGAAAAACAAAGCTGGAGGCATCACGTTGCCTGATTTCAAGCTATATTACAAAGCTGTGATCACGAAGACAGCATGGTACTGGCATAAAAACAGACATATAGACCAATGGAACAGAATAGAGAACCCAGATATGGACCCTCAACTCTATGGTCAAATAATCTTCGACACAGCATGAAAAAATATGCAATGGAAAAAAGACAGTCTCTTCAATAAATGGTGCTGGGAAAATTGGACAGTTATATACAGAAGAATGAAACTCCACCATTCTCTGACACCATACACAAAGATAAACACAAAATGGATGAAAGACCTTAATGTGAGACAGGAATCCATCAAAATCCTAGAGGAGAACATAGGCAGTAACCCCTTCGACATCGGCCACAGCAACTTCTTTCAAGATACATCTCCAAAGGCAAGTGAAACAAAAGCAAAAATGAACTTTTGGGACTTCATCAAGATAAAAAGCTTCTGCACAGCAAAGGAAACAGTCAACAAAACAAAGAGGCAACCCACAGAATGGGAGAAGATATTTGCAAATGACACTACAGACAAACGGCTGATATCCAAGATCTGTAAAGAACTTCTCAAACTCAACACCCAAAAAGCAAATAATCAAGTCAAAAATGGGCAGAAGACATGAACAGACACTTTTCAAAAGAAGACATACACATGGCTAACAGACACATGAAAACATGTGCATCATCATTAGCCATCAGGGAAATTCAAATCAAAACCACATTGAGATACCACCTTATACCAGTTAGAATGGCAAAAATGGACAAGGCAAGAAACAACAAATGTTGGGGAGGGTGTGGAGAAAGGGGAACCCTCTCACACTGTTGGTGGGAATGCAAGATGGTACAGTCACTTTGGAAAACAGTATGGAACTTCCTCAAAAATTTAAAAATAGAGCTACCCTATGACCCAGCAATTGCACTCCTGGGTATTTACCCCAAAGACACAGATGTAGTGAAAAGAAGGGCCATATGCACCCCAATGTTCATAGCAGCAATGTCCTCAATAGCCAAACTCTGGAAAGAGCTGAGATGCCCTTCAACAGATGAATGGATAAAGAAGATGTGGTCCATATATACAATGGAATATTACTCAGCCATCAGAAAGGATGAATACCCAACTTTTACATCAACATGGGTGGGACTGGAGGAGATTATGCTAAGTGAAATAAGTCAAGCAGAGAAAGTCAATTATCATATGGTTTCACTTATTTGTGGAACATAAGGAATAGCATGGAGGACATGGAGGGGTGCCTGGGTGGCTCAGTCGTTAAGCGTCTGCCTTCGGCTCAGGTCATGATCCCAGCGTCCTGGGATCGAGCTCCGCATCGGGCTCCCTGCTCAGCGGGAAGCCTGCTTCTCCCTCTCCCACTCCCCCTGCTTGTGTTCCCTCCCTCACAGTCTCTCTCTCTGTCAATTAAATAAATAAATAAAATATTTTTTAAAAACATCCATCATCTCATATAGTTACAATTTTTAAAAAAAGAAGGAGGGGGAGGAGGATATGAATGAAACTCAGAATAGAATCAAAGTGAATCCAATCAAATGTTGAAAGCATCTGGGCAGGGGCTTATATCTCTAATCTGATTTCATAATTAAATAATGTGTAATTTGAAGAGGGCTATAAGGCCTCCCATTTGACACGCATGGACTAAAGTCTCTCCTGGTTTAGCAGCCATTAAAGAGGGCTTTGTCTGTCCCATCTGGATGGTGAGAAACATACCGTTCCAGCATGCTACTCCAAATCTTATACCCTGAGCAAGACTTCAGGTTGTATGCAGCTTCATTAAATATGGAAATAAAACCAAGCTGTACACATTGGATATTTTAAGCATTGGTAATGCTTAAGAGAATCTGAGTACTTAACAGATTAATAGCTACTCCAAAGTAAAAAGGCATTTGGGTAATTGATTTAGACTTGCATTTTTAGGATGAAAGGAACAAGAAAAGTTGACTAATGTTGTAAACAGTATAAGACCATTTAGGAGAATTTATGACTCTCCCCATATGTACAGTTTTAATGTACTTGATTTATCAGAGTAGTATCTAAGAACTTGGGAAGGTTTGTATGTTAATCAGACATTTGAAGGACTTCAAAGAAAATTAAATATATTAAATTTATAAATGCAGTTTAAATGTTTAAGGGAATTTTATTAGATTATACAAGCATTCTTAAAAGTGACTGTTGAAATTTGCTAGCTTTATAAATAGATGATAAGATTTGTAATTTTATTTGTAAAGCATAAGGAAGAATTAAGCTTCTACATTTACAACTTACTACTGTCACTAATGTGACTAGAAAGGAATTTATAACTTATTAAAGTTACAAATTTTACTAAAGTCACATTTTAATTTTGTATATGCCAATTAGTCTCTGAGTAATCTTGTTTGAGTACAAACTACCCCCCTTAACGGCATCAAAACACTCTGCCCGTGGAGATCACGAGCAGCAAAGATCCACTAGCCTGGAGCCCCAGGGCCATTTGCTACTAGAGAGGAATTCTGCCCAGGAAAAAGGCCAATCGATGCAAAGGGCACCAAGAGATGAAACGATGATCTCTTTAAACTTCTGTATCCCACCATGTCTCAAGTATGACTGCCCTGAATTTTTGTGAGTCAATACAGTCCTCCTTTATGCTTAACTTAATTTGAGTTCAGTTTTTCTCACTTGCAAATAAAGGCTCAAGTGTTTGCAGCTCCGAGCATCTCCCCTTTTGTGACCTTCTCGTCTCTCCCGGCTTTGAAATTGACAGGTGACCTTAGGGCAACAAATCTTTGATATGGGTCAGTTTATCCAGACAGAGGTAAATTGTTCATAGTTCATTTTTCATGAGACTAGAAAAGAATCAGGCAAGTTAAGTGCTTTTTGTATGTCAGTGGAACTCCTACAGCTAAGAGGGCAAAAAAGACAGGACACCTGATAGGAAAATGGACAAGAAGGAAATGCACACGTGGACAAGTGGATGAATTCTATGCAATTCACAGAAGAAAACTGACCCTGCACTAGTATCAGAGAAAGGCAAATGTAAACCACCCTGAGTACTATATTAACCCATCAGATTGTCAAAAATGCACAACTTGGATAAAATCATTTGTTGGTGGGGATGTGGGAAAACAAGAGCCCTTGCACATTGCTAGTGGAACTATGGCTTGAGTGTTCAATTGGAGAAGGATCTGGCAGGATTTGTGAAATTGGGCACATCATTGCCCTCAGACACAGTTTTTCTACTCCTGAGTCTATAGCCCACCCCCCAGTTCTCTCCCAGATGCCCAAGAGACCATACACTAGGGGGTTGACAACAGTGTTAGCAGTTCCAGGATTTAGAAGCCACAAAGATATCTGGGGCGCCTGGGTGGCTCAGTCGGTTAAGCGTCTGCCTTCAGCTCAGGTCATGATTCCAGGGTCCTGGAATCGAGCCCCTCATCGGGCTCTCTGCTTGGTGGGGATCCTGCTTCTCCTCTCCCTCTACCTGCATCTCCCCCTGCTTGTGCACGCTCTCTCTCTCTCCCTCTCTCTCTCTCTGTCAAACAAATAAATAAAAATTCTTAAAAAAAAAGAAACCACAAAGATGTCCATCAAAAAATGTGAAAGTAAAGATAAGTAAAATGTGCATCATCCGTACATTAGATTGCTGTGCAGAAAGAAAGAGAGGGGAAGGAAGAAATTGGTTGTACATAGGGCAACATGGACAGATCTCAAAACCATGGGTTGCCTGGAAAAAGAAAGTACAAAACAATTGATTTGGGGCACAAAGCTTTTAAGTACATTTTCTAAAACAGAAAGCAATACTATATGTTTCTCATAGACCCACATATAAAGAAACTTACTGAAAGTCATTTGGGAAAGCATATAGTAAATACACCAGACACAAGGAAGGGAATGAGACTGGGGACCAGGTGGGAAAAGAGAGGAAAATAAAATAAACTAAAATAATATAAGAGGGACTGCGCAGAGAATGATGGTGATGATATGCCATGAAATTAGGAGCATGATCGGCTCAATTCTATGCACCTAATAGATCTTCATGATCATAATTTGAAACTGAAAGAGGAAAAAACTGAAAGCCAATGGAATTAATATTTACCCCGAAGGAAATATGGGCATATAAGCTCAACGGCACAGCCAACAAGCACCACAATTTACCATGGATGTTAACCGTGGAGTAAAATGGAAGTTTATGAAATAACATTTTGTGGCCATGACAGAGAGGAAATGGAACTCGGAATTACATAGAAACTAAGATTGCCACCACATAAAAAGGAGAGAAATACATGAGAGCACAAGGAAACAGAATCAGTTGTGTAAGAGAGGAGACGAGGAGTAAAATTTCCTGTAATAAAAAATCATTCAAATATTTTTGAAAATAAGACCTAACACAATATATGAGTAGATATTAAGAACAAGAATCAGGGGCGCCTGGCTGGCTCAGTCGGAAGGGCATGCGACTCTTGATCTCAGGGTCATGAGTTCAAGCCCCACGTTGGGTGCAGATGTTCCTTAAATAAATTAAAACTTTAAAAAATATACATAAAAAAAATAAAAACAAGAATCACATCACAACTGGTCTTCTTGGAAACCAAATATGGGTTTTTTACTTGCTTGCTTATTTGTTTTTAAAATGATAATAGCTGGTCTTCTGCCCCATGCCCCCAAGCAACCCCTTCAAGTACTGAAGGCCCAGACGCTGAGAAAGACCTCAGAAGGGATGGGAAGAAACTCGACAAAATGTTGACACCTCTTCTAGCTAGATGCACTTACATGAGTATCCGTGATGTTAATTTCCTATACTCTTTTGTGTCTTTAAAATATTGCATAGTTAAAAGTAAAAATAAGTCAGTGTGATAAGATACAACATGCTGAGCTCAGAACCTGGCCTGGAGAGCCATGCAGAAAACTTTGGTTCTTTTCCCTATCCATGCTTTCATGCTTCCTGGATTTCTGTGGCACCTTCCAGGAGGCCTCAGGCATACGTCATCCCTCACCTGCCAACACCTGTCACTCCTTGCCCTGCTCATGGCTTTTTACCCGTTCCAGACTTGCCTGTTACCATTGCTAAAATGGTGAAGCTCTTGCTGGAACCATTGGTCATTCCCGTTCTTCTCAGTGGATGGTGGAGCAGACCTAGCCATCCAGAGCTGAAACTCTGTGAGGGAGAACAGAAGGGAGGCAGCCCCCAGGGCAGCGGCCACCCAGGAGCTTGGCCCCGGTTGTTCCCCCAGAATAGCGCTGACCCAGTTACTATTCCTACTGCCACCACCACCACCGGCCACCCTGAGGCAGGTCCCCCAGGCAGCGACACTTTGTTCTTGGCCCCTGGGGCTTCCTGATGGGAGGAGTCTAAGATGTCTCGACCACTCCCTATGACTTTGGGATGTTCTAGTAAAAAGGGTCAAATGTGGGAAAGAAAATTCTGGAACTTGACCACCAGCACGAGCCAGATATGGTTGACAGCGACCTCTCTCCTAGTCCTGCCTGGAGGGGCCTCAGCCTGCGGGAGCCCTCGAGGGTGGGAGCCAGGGTGAGCGAGGAAGAGGAAGAGAGGGTCCTCTACCGCCCTCTACTGAGCTCCTTGACTTTTTCCTTAGCCCATGAACAATCTGGCCTCACTTCTTGTCGCCTCCTGGTAGATACCCCAAGACTCAAACATAAAATGACAAGATACAAACGAAGGCATCATTAACCCAGGATTACAATAGGTGCCATGCCCTGCTTGAATCCAGGGTTCTTGAACCTTGGGTCTTTGTGTCACTCTTGAGATTCCTTTGGTTCTACTGATATCCATCTCTCTCTCTGACTTCTCCGCCTCCTTTTCTTCCTCCCCTTCCTCCTTCTCTCATTCCTCATTATCTATCTGATTATCGACCACATACACACACATGCTGAGTTCATAGAAATTTCCTAGGCTTCCCAGAAAGTTGAGACAGTTGACAGGTTCCCTGCTTCTGAAAGAGCTTCTAATTTACTGGGGAGAATAAGAACCCCATGAGATGTCGTGCACCTGTGCTGAGCATCACGTGAAAGTTGTATACAAACCCTGAGTGATACCCAAGTCTTAGGGCATTTAGAGCCTCCCTGGACAGTGACGGAGAGATTTGTCCACCTCCTGACCAGGTAAGAATTCAGTCCAGGGCTTCAAGAAAGTTGAAAGGTCATTGAGAAGGCTCAAAAGTCAGGGGGGTCATGGAAGCTTTTAATGGCACAAGAATTTCTTCCCTTTTGACCAGTCAATTGCTAGCATTTTTTTCAGAGCTAGAAGGTAGAAGGAATGCTGTAATTATACAGAATAAGAGGCTTTGATTTCAGAGAGGGCCTCTGACATACTATCCCGGCACTAACCCAGAAATAAATAACCATACCCAAGAAATCAACCTTGCTCTGATGGAGGGATAGGCCAGATGAACAGGAACATGGATGCCATGTCCTCTGGAAGCCCTAATGAAGCTGTTACCCAAATATCATCACAGAACTACCAAAGAGTTCCCATCTTCCCAGTTCTGTTCCCACATAGGTTCCAATGAGCCATGTTAAAACAGGAAGTAGTCATTTTAACATTAGTCTCAGGATGTAATTTCTGGGCTGAGTCCCCACTGTTTCCCCCCAGAAGAGGAGGGCTAGTACATAGCTGCTTAGGATGCCATTCAAACTAACAGTTCAGATGCCCTCATGTGAGCAGGATGTTCTTCCTTTTAAATGCCAGGCAGCTTATACATTTTAGGATCCTGGTTTATTCCTTACTTATCTAAGTTATTGCTCAGAATATCTGAATAAGGCCTACATTCATCTTTCTAACCAACAAAAACAAAAAGACCTGGATTTGCCCCCTACAAATACACACCCCTTCCATGCCGGGCAAAGAACGTTTCTGTTCAATGTTAGTTAACAACATGAGAAGTTATGGGTGCTAGAGATGAAGGACAGAGGGTGAGGACAGGGCTTAAATCAGGGCTCGTAAAAGACCAGGAAGAACTATTATAAGGACAACAGCCTTTCACGAAAATAGTGTCACGGCCACCCACAGACAGCCTTCGAGAAGCACACAAATTACAGAGACAACTGATGAGAAAGAAATGAGTGAAAATTGCACAGGAGGTGGATGGCATTTCAATCCATGACCTTCCTATTTTGGGGGGGAAAGCTAGTTTCTGAAGCATAAAAAATGGTTCATGTTCATTTAGAGTCAATGTGAAGTTTTTCCTGCCAGTAATATTTTGCTTATTTTAATTTCTGGTGGTTGGGAATGTTCTCTCTGGGTAAGATTTACAAAATATTTAGCCTGATTTTATAATAATCCTCTCATCCAAAAAAAAAAAAAAAAAAAAATGTGCTAAATCAAACCAGGAGGCAGCTCCAATCATCTCTGACAATGAAACTCAGAGTGGATTTTTAGTATTTCCCTTGAAGGGATGCCTAGAACAATTAGGAGTTCCTATGATTTAATGTAACAGGTGGCCAGATATTTTCAGTATCTGGCCCCAAAGCTGCAGGATTCAGTTTACCTAAGAATAGGTGTGGCTAGAGACTCTAGAAACACTGGCCCCCTTCCTCGGCTTCTAATGGTTTGGGATGGGTTTTCTTGCCCACTTTAGGCTACTGCAGATCTTTAAAAAATTTCAGCACAAGTTTTTGTAAATACAGGTAAAGCAACAAAAGAAAATGAAAGAATTGATCCAAAAGCAGATGAGGGAAGCTAATCCTTATTTAAATGAGGCATTACATAATCAGCTCCCAGAATAAAAACACTTCTATCTCTAATCACAAGGTGGCAATAGTACCCTACTCATTTAATACAGATGAACCCAATGCTGGGGAACTTGCAAACACTCATTACAAAGGTGAGAGTGTATATTGCAGGTGCATGACACCTTTTCCCTGTTCAGGCCAAGATTTTTTCAATGAACTCGAATGAAACTGGATGAATATTCACTTCATGTTACTCTCAAGGAAACCCGAGGATTCTGTCTGGGCTTCAATGTAAACCTCCCAGCATTACTTCAACACACAGTCTATCTAGTCTTCTCTTGATCTCAGATGGATCTCTCAGATCTCAAGATGGAAACTTGAGTGGGGCCCTGACACCGTCTGGGGCTGAATTGGCTTGGAGAGCTCCAACAAGGCGTGGTTTTGGAAGCTTCCCAGATAAGAATAGTCTAAAATGGGCTCTTTGTGGCAAATTACCACAATGGCAGGGGTTCTTTCAAGCCAGCCTCATTCTCTCTTGTTCTCGCAGACAGTAACAGAACTCCAGCTGGCCTGGCTTGAACCCCGACCTCCCACCCATCACACTGCCTCCATGTGGCCCCTACTCTGACCCCTCAGACTCGATATCCTCCCTGACTTGTGGCTGTGATGCTTTGACAAAAGGTTTGGAACTGCCGGCCCTTTTCCCTCTGGGCCGTAGCTCCTTACCCACTTGCCTTAATGTCATTCATGCTCTCTCCCTGGGCTGTGTCTTTCTGCTCCCAGCCTGCTCTTTAGATGGGGACATTGGCATAACACACCCACTGGAAGCCCACCCACTTGCTGAAGCCAAGCCTTAATTTTTACATTTTTTTAAAGTGCATTTCAATGTGAAGCAATTAACTTGAGTCCTTTTCAACAACTACCAGAATAGGGTATCGTTAAAAATATATATTTCTTCTTTTTTAAAGAAGATTTTACTTATTTATTTGTCAGAGAGAGAGAGAGCACAAGCAGGGGGAGCAGCACGCAGAGGGAGAGGGAGAAGCAGGCTCCCCACTGAGCAAGGAGCCCGATGCGGGGCTCGATCCCAGGACTCCAGGATCATGACCTGAGCTGAAGGCAGCCGCTTAACCAGCTGAGCCACCCAGGCGCCCCAAGAATATATATTTCTTCAACTCGCCTGGCCTAGTGATAACTTAGTAGATTGCATGTCTGTTTAGCTCAATGAAATTTTGTGTGTATTTTTCATTCATTCAGAACATAATCTCTCATTTTTCCCTCCAATGAGAAGAAAATATAGACCATTGTGCACCCACCTTCCTTCTCACAAAGCTCATTCTCTCTAGCACAGCTATGTTCTTTTAACTGTTCCACGCTACCTCCCTTAAAAAGTAGCAGCCACCTGTGGTTCTCTGGAGCCACGCTAGTTGGTAATCCTAAGTTAGAAATTTACCAGCAGAATGTTCTCAGGCAAGTGACCTAGCCGAGCTACAACAGCACCAGCTCAAAAGGTTCTGAGCTCATACATATGGCAGAGGCCAAGGTGTTCACAGTTCACGTTCTTACTGTTCTGTATGTCTGGCGGGAGTTTCTCCATATGTATAAAGCATGTCTTTTTATTCTGATGCCTTGACATCGGGGGACTTGCTGGCCCTGGAGAGACTGCCCCTCTCAGGGCTGGCCAATTCCTAGAGAGGGTTCAAGACTCACCTGAAAGCACGCCTTTCACATGCAAACCAACCAATCCAGAGCCCACATCTCCACTACCTCCTTTCCTGGCTTACACAGGGCTCTCACAGGGGGACTCTATTACCCCATCCTAATACCCCGAAGATAGGGACCAGACAGCTAGATACAGCCCCTACACTCAGAGCTTGCTCAAATCTTTCAAACTAACCAATCCTAAATCTGCACACCCTGCCTTGCCTGTTTCTCCCCCCAGAAACCACAATAGAGGCTCTTGCCCACATTTCCCCCCCTCTTCTCTCTGCCCCCCTGCCCAACTCTGGGGCTTCCCCACGTGGCCCTGCATCGCCACGTGGCATGTCCCCTCCTCTTGGGGACTGTGAGTAACAAGCTCTCTGTTCGGTTGCAGGGGTCTCCTGGTCTGTTGGCCTCACCACCCCTGAATAGTAATAAAACCTATATTAAACACATTTTAACAAGGTTCAAGGCAGCCTTGAAATATTGATATTTTCCACGTTGTTAGAATAAAATCTAACACGATTGCCAATACAAGGTGTAGAATTATTGTTTTATGTCTGTTGTGAAACAAACACCCTGTTGTGTGATTTGGGGAATAGAATAATTTAAGACGATCTTTCCCTTTTCTGATTTCACCACCTCTTAAAGGAAGGCGACACAGGTGCGACATAAAGAACAGAAATCACAGGACAGACCACGATCACGGCAGTTAGAGAGGTACAAGAACATCACGGAGGGCAGTAAAAGTGAAGATCTATTCGAGGACGAGGTTGCCATTGCTGATGGACTCCTACATTTTCGTTTCCTGTTACGTATTCTGCCCTTCTTTATTCTATACAACTAAGCCTTTCCAGCGTTAATGTTGAGATGGATAGACTTAAAAATCACTTTTCAAAAAAGACTAGCACTTCCTCGATTAATTCAAGGCAACCATGCCTACCTGACAAGAGTCTGATGCCGCTGTGAAGCAGCTTATGAATCTTCACTGCACACAGCTCCTTCTAAGACAGAAATGAAGTGTCAGAACTTGTTTATACGTGGAACACTCAATTACATAGGCAGGCAACATGTATTTGGCTGCCAACTCACCTGGCCCAGTGACAATTTAGTAGACCGCCTGTCTGTTGAGCATCAAGTTTACCTGGCAATGAGCATGAGAAGCATTTAGAGATCTTTTAAAATCCTTCCATTTTATCATTTGACTGCCTCCATGGATTGTCTCTTTTTTCACCGAAGGGTGATGTTTATGATGAATAAAGTTTTACACAGAGGTGAGGATTCACTTATCATTAATATCAATAAAGCATCTGCATGTCCCCGTGATGTCTTAACATCTTGCATAAGATGACTGCAGAGATTCCCAGTGTAGGATTTCTAGGTGGCCCGCGAAGACTTCTGCTGGAGGCTCACTCCCAATGGCAAGTATCCTTCCTGCTCTGTCCCTGTTGCTCTCCGCCACATCTTTGAGGTCAAAATAACCCTGACACGACATGGCTTGCCATCCACTGACCCCTTCCTTCTGGGCCCATGCAAATGCTCCTGAGGTCCCTGCTAAGTCATCCCATGCCCTGTGTGAATGAGAAGTGGTACCTTTGCTCTCAACTCTCAGGGCTGCCTCTGGGCATCTGTCCTAACAAACACGTAACACTTGTATCCCATATGATGAGACCCTGCTTGCACCTCTCAATGAACACTGGGTGCCCGTATCCAGGACTATTCCGCAATTAGTAACATAGGACCTAAGTTAGTGACTGATTTGCATTTTTTTTTATTAAATAGGATTCCCGGTTATTCCAATCATCACCTCACTTGCTATCACTTACATCCTGACCAACTTCCTGAACAAGAGCAAAAAGGAGGACCCTGCCGCTAGCAGAATGGAAACATCCCCAGACCTCAGCCCCTAATGGCGGGCTGGGATTTGTGTGCTGAGAGCTCATTTTGGTTTTTACATCCCTTTCCTTGTCCTTCTAACCGTGGATGTATTTTTATTAAGAAAGGGACAAGGGAAGATGAAAAGGCATGAGTAGGGGCACTTGCATCTACATTTTTGGAGTGCAGAATAACACTGTGAACATTCCTGGGGCTGTCAGTTAACAATTGCCAAGCCAAACTAATGAGGCAAATAACAACATATGTCATTACGAATAATCAAATAAAGTTTTTATTTTATTTTATTTTATTTATTTGAGAGACAGAGAGCACGGGGGCGGGGAGCGGCAGGCAGAGGGAAAAGCAGACTCCTCGCTGATCAGGGAGCCTGATGCCATGTGGGGCTCAATCCCAGGACTCTGAGATCATGCCCTGAGTCGAATACAGACACTTAACTGACTGAGTCACCTAGGCGTCCCTCAAATAAGGTTTACATAGGTTTATTCTTCAGCACTACTTACTTGTTCATATTCTTTGTGGAGTCAAAGTAATAAGATTTAAAACCATGTGTTAGGTTTATAATATTAGCTTTTTAACAGTGAATTTTGAGATCTTCTTAACTTTCTGACTCACATAATTATAACATGTTTATTATGCCTTGCCTTCGCCAAACACACACACACACACACACACACTACTTAATTTGGTGGGAGCTGATGGTATTGAAATGTGAGCATGTCTGTGGACACATGCCTCCTGACCAAGGACATCATCTCTATGTGTTTCTATGAAAAGTGTCGAGAACCATGATGTATTAGTTTCCTGCAGCTGCTATAACAAATTTTCACAAACTTAGTGACTTAAACACAAATTTATTATCTTACAATTCCTGTGACCAGAATCTAAAATGGGTATGACAGGGTTAAAAGCAAGGCTTTGGCCAGGCTGGCCCTCCTGGGGGCACTAGGAAGAGTCCGTTTCTTTGCCTTTGCACCTTCTGGAAGGTGCCTGTGCTCCTTGGCTCCTGACTCCTTCCTCCCTTCACATCACCTGGCCTCCCGTGTCATGTCATCCTCTGCCTCCCCTGTGGTCAAGGATCCCTCTGCCTCTTTCTTGTAAGGACGCTGGTGATTATGTTTAGGGCCCGCCTGGACAATCCAGACTCATCTCTCCATCTCAGGATCCCACCTTACTCACAGCTATACGGTCCCTTTTACCACATCCAGCTAGCATTCCTTGATGCCAGGGATTGGGGAGTGAACATGGTTGGGCCAGACCACACACAGTGAGGTAACGCGGGGCCAGGACTTTGAGTCAGCTGGCCTGGGCTCTACCTCCAGTTAGTTATGCTCCGTTTGCTTCCATTTCCTGATTTGTCAAATGCAGATAAGAATAGTACCTCCCTCGTAGGAGTCAATGAGTTAATCTATGTAAAAATCTTAGCATGTGAATTGTACACTTAATAGGAAAATCATAGAACAGTGCCTTAGACATACTGCGCACTCATGATGATTATTATTAATCTTTCTAAAGACCTGAGCATCCCATGGGCACACACACACACACACACACACACACACACACACACACATCCTGATCTCACTATTTCCTCTTCAAGGGCCTTACCTGAGTTCCAGGCCCAAAGCCACTGGGCTCTGGCACTGATCCCATGTTGGCTAAGTCATCATACCTAAGATGCTCAGGGTCCTACACTTCTCCTCATGGCAACTTATCCACAGGGCATCAGGGAACTTGGTTCAGCTCTTGCCACACTAAATAAAAGGTCCAGTCCTGTTACCGTGGCCACTAGCCACCGAGAGCAAGATCCTGGGCTCATTCCTGCCCTTACTCGTGCTCCTGTTGCTGGCTTCTGTCCCTGCAGACTCACCCCTTTCTTCTCCCCTGGCTGTCCCCTGTCACTGACCAGAGACACACACTCCTTTCTTCCTTCATGCATTCTCCTGGGACAGAACTGTCCCCACAATCACTCCAGCTCCCAGAGGTGCTCGCTCATCCTGTGGCAGCAGACCTCTCTGGATCTTCGTGTGATTGTGACCCAGGGAAAATGATGCAGAAACTACGGAGCCATCGACTTAAAGAGGCAGAGCCTTCACCTCTGTGTGAAGACTGGGCTTTGGCGCCTCTGTTTTAATGAATTTAAAAATCTCTCTTATCGTTGCCTATTCCTGGACCCCTCCTCTTCACTCCACTGGGAGCCAGGGAACTGGTCACAGCCTCATGTGACAACAGAGAGGATATTCGTTTATTTCACTACGCACCTTGCTATTTTCATCCAGTTCTGTAGGCTTTCTGCAGAAGTAACCTTACAAAACCTAACGCAGGCAACAGAAAAGACCATCTTAATTTTAGCACGACGGAGGACAGAAATATGCCTGGAGAATAACTGCATGGTGTCCAACATATTAAATTTAACCTATGAAATTTACAGGGACACATTGCAGACTGCATACAGACTGCCCGGGACACAGTCATGCTTTTGCCTCCTTCCTAAATTACGCTCACAACGAGAGGGAAAAACCTGTCTCATGAAGTCGACTCCAATCACCCCATTGGCATATCTCCTGTCTGTATGCAAACGGCAAATATTCCCCAAGTCAAATTAGGTGTTAAATGACTCCGCCTCCCCGAGACCTCCGTGGGTGTGGCTGGCCACGGACCCCAGCCCATCCACGTGGTGACAAGCAGTGAGGAGCTGCCTCATCGACAATGGATCTTGTGGCTCGGCTCCCAATCTGGTTTTCATTCCTGAGGAGTCCTGCGTGGGGGCTTGTGGGGCAACATCTACAGCAAGACCATTATGTTTTTATGCTTTTGCTCTGGGGAACATTTTTGTGGTGTCTGCAGGGCCCTTGGAAAGCTCGCTCATTCACTCAGCAATGTGCAAAGTAATTGAAACCTGGTTCTCTGGTCTACACGGACTCCTTGCTGCAAAAATGTGAGAACTGGGCTCTCGTGACAAGACTCTGACCCCACAGCAGGCACATGTCCCCTAAGTGTCTAGCCCTGTGCTGCTGGGTGCTGGGGGCTCAAGAACGCCTTGTCCAGAACGATCGGGAAGCTTCCACGCACACATGGGTGGTCACACGCCAGCCCTCAAAGCTGTGGGGCATCACTGCTGTCATTTAATTATCTTTGTGGCTGTGAAGTGTCTCAGTAGAAATTACTCCATTACTACTCCTTTCCCAGTAGGTGTTTCAGACTGACAAGGTGGCTGCTCGGGTAGCAGAGCATGTTAATTATGACTTTTTTTTTTTAAATTAGATTTAAGGCAGTCAACAAGGGTTAGCCTCCCGCTTTTCAACCTATGGAAATCTGTTTAGCGTCCGTCTGAAGCTTCCTTTTCACGCCTCAATTGCTCAGGGTCAAGTTAAGGAAATAAGAATTGGGGGAGGTGACTGAGTTGAAAAAGGAGAGGCAGATCAAAAAAATAGTCAAAGGCTCTGGGCACACAGTGACTGCGAGCTTCACCTGTAATTTGAGACGAGAAACACTGGGAGGAGGGGGAAAGCCAAAATTATTTACAGATGGACAAGCAATGAAAGGAAAACCCAAACTATGAAATATGTTTACATTTGTCTTCATCTCCTGTTAATTCCTAGGGTGCATCGAGCACAATATTTGGCACTTAAATTTCCTTGCTCTGAATTAAAGGGCAAAAATGATCACCCACAATCAGGAAAAAGAGGCTCAGAGAGTGTGTATTTTAACGAAGGACAGAGATACATGCATACTCAACAGAATGGAACGGGTTTGGAACAGGACTAAATGTATGGAGGAGGCACTAAGGGACACAATCCAAGGAGATCAACTCTTTTCTTTTATTCAATCAACTAACATTCACAGAGTGTCTACTCTGGTTCAAGCACTGTTTTAGGCCTTATGGATACAAATATGACAATGACAGGCAGGTTTTAACTCTATGGAGGTTATATTTGCGTGTGTGTGTGTAAAAGAGAGAGAGAGAGAAGTAGGGTAGGCTAAGGAAGGGTGACAGACAACATAAATAGCAAATGTGACCTTATTTGTAAAAGGGGTCTTGGAAATGTAATTAAGGATCTTGAGATCATTCTGGATTATTCTGGTGATCCCTAAATCCAATGACAGATGTCATTGTAAGATACAGCGAGAGACATAAAGAGGAGGAGAAAGTGACTGAAGGTGGAGGCAAAGGTTGGCCTTTTGCAGCCACAAGCCAAGGAACACGGGAGAAGCTGTAAGAGGCAATAAAGGATTCTCCACTTGGGCCTCCAGAGGTGGTGTGGCCCCGCCAACACCTTGATCTCAGACTTATGGCCTCCAGAGCTGTGATAGTATAACTTCCTGTTGCTTTAAGCCACGGCGTTTGTGCTCATTCGTACAACAGCTCTAGGAAACTAATACAGACTCTAAAGAAAACAAAACAGACTGACGGAGGCCAGATGCTGGAAGGTCTCACGTTGTCAAAAGGCAAGTTCTTTGTAAGAAAGAGGTGACCAGGAGCCGCTTCTGGGGTCCTCCTCAGAGGGACCATGCAGAGGATGCTTTTCCTTTGTTAGCAGCTACAGTTTGGGCCAGGAGTGGACACCTGTTTTTGTTGTCTGCTGACATCTCTTCTCACTTCCTCCGATTAGTAAAAAGTCTTTCCTGTGGGGACCCTTTCCATGGTGTTCAGGTGGGGCTGCCTCCTTTCCTCCTGTCTCTCCCAAATCTCATTCCCACAAATAGACACAGAACCATGGGCTCACCAATCAGTGAACTCCATCATCCAGGCGCAGTGATTGGTTCAGGGGTGAGCATGTGACTCAGGCCAAGCCAATCAGAGGCCTCTCTGGGAATTTTCTTCTGAAGCGCGGGGAAAGGACCCTCTATTCACTAGGTAGCTAGCTGGTGGGATGTGACCCTGACGCTGTCGTTGCCAGACAGTCTTTTAGTCACGTGACTTTCCTTTTTTCCCCTTTTGTTTAAATGGGTTCTCAGTCTCTCTTGCATGTGAATGAAAGTGTTGTAATTCGGGGCCCTGTTCTGCTGACCTATGCCTGACTACATGTTGGATTCTTTTTGTCTAGCCTGGACAAAAGTCTAGAGACAGAGCACTTCTCAGATGGGACCCTGCCCCCCCCCTTTCTGTGGATCCCATCCTCTTCCTTCTTAGCGTGGGAAAGGGGAGCGGGCAGGTCTTACTGCCACAGCCATAAGGGAGAAAAAAGAAGCAATCCAAAAGGAAAAGAGTCAAAAGAATCAAAGTTAAGAAAACTTCAAAGAGACACCGAACCCCCAAATGAATAGTTTTTAGCATCTTTGTTTATCCCTTTGAAAATTCAGTTCCCTAATACAGTGCCCCAGTTTTGTACTTGGCCTTAACCCCTATTAGCGCTTCACTCTGTATCGATCTCAGTTATTTGGTGCATAAACAGAACGGATGCTGGCTGACTTAAGCTGAGAATTCATTTATCAGAACGCTGGGGAACTGGGCTCAGAAAATGCACAAGAACAATAGGAAGGTGAACAGGCAGAATCACAACCAAAATCAGGCCCCAGAACCAATCTGGGATAAGGGCTTAGCCAAAGACCCAACATCACTTCTCCCCAGGACCAGAACTCTGCTGCCTACCTTCCCCCTCCCCCACCACCCACTTAAAGGAGCTTTCCCATCCCTGCTAGGAGCCTCAGAATTCCAGAGGAAAGCACGCGATTGGTCAGGTCTATGTGGCATGTCCCCTCACTCTGCCAGGTGTGAAGGGACCCTGTTTTTACAACGCATGGCCAAGCTCTCTGCATATGGAAGTGCTTGTACTGGGTGTTAGGGACAGTTGCTACCTCCCGCTAGCTTTGTGGTATTGGTCCTCTGGCTATGATAGGACTCCTGGCCAGCATGTGACCTGTCACGTCAAATCCATTGGCTACCTTGTTATGTTTCGAGGTACCACTCTGCAGTACAAGTTTTATTTCCTTCAGGAAAAGGAGATGAAAAATGACAACAAAAACAAACAAAACTCCCACACAACGTGGGTCAAGTTTTTGGTGGTTTTGCCTCCAGCTGAGACGCCTTTGGGGAAATTTCCTGAACATAAGTTAATTTAAAATTATCTCTTTGTCCTCTCCTGGGGTGAAGTAGAGGGGAAAAAAGAGGTTGGAACAAAGAATGAAGAGAGTATCAAATCCATGTGCAGGGCACCAGGTGGGGTTGGGGGGTGGAGGGAGGATTCAAAGGAGGAAAAAAAGGAAGGGAAGGGAAGGGAAGGGAAGGGAAGGGGAGGGGAAGGGAGGGGAGGGGAAGGGGAGGGGAGGGGAA